>NC_088853.1:27931126-28231126 GCF_963853765.1 Magallana gigas | reverse complement strand
ACAGTAGTATTGTTTTTTTTATAATTTATCTTCAGGCGAGCAGACAGAAAATATACAGAGAATGATAGACTCTGTAGTTGTCATTTTCTGGAGGGAAAGAAAGAAAATGGGCCAACAATTTTTTCTTTTAACAAGACCTTCAACTTTCCAGAAGTACCTACGTCCAAAAGGTAGTATTTTATGTTTTGAAGCATCACAAAGTAATCAGAATATTTTATTGAACACATTTACTTATATTAAAATGCATCATACCAGAAAACAATAATTATACTGATAAATGTAATTACTTTTGTTTTAAATCTGTGCTATAAATGTTGTTTTGGAGATGTGCTAAAAGAAGTCTTAGATATATATTCCCCTGTATTAATTGCATTTGGAATAAGGGGAATATTGTATTCCCCATATTCCCAATATAATTAATACATTGTAACAATGTTAAGAAAATCTTAAAGAACACTAATAAGCTCAAAAGTCCAATTAAATTCATAAATTATGTATTAACTGTAGTTATTAAGGTCATTAAGATTTAAATGATCTGTAAACTGTGTCTCTTTATAGGCAAGGTTCTAAATAGATGTAGTTTTTATTATTTGTAATATGTTCATAAATCTATACAATTCTTATACTGGGTAGGTTAAAGAAGTCCAAAGATAATGATGAAAACTCAACATTGCCAATGGTAGCAAGTCATGACCATTACAGTACAGAAAGCCATCATGGTCATCATTACAAACCTCTAGAAACAGACCATTCTTACTTTGTTCAACAAGCTACAACACAAGATACAGTTATTCCCATCCAAAGAAATTCAGGTAAGAAAAACAATTTCATTGATTGTATCAATTCTATACTGTGTTACTGACTAGTGATTAAGAAGAACCAGGTTCAAAATTATTGTCTGTTTACATTATCCATTTAATACATATATTAACAATAATTAAAATCAACGATTTCATATGACACTCAGTACTTTGGAATATATTAAATAAAAAATTTCTGCATGCATATTAACTGTATACTTGTTGCAAGTGTAAATCAAATTTTATTCCCAATATTTTTTATTTGCAGTTGAAAAACTTGAACAGGAGATTAAAGAACTGGAGGAAGAAATTGAGAAGCTAAAAACACAGAAACCAAAAATGACAGTTGGAGATATCCTTAACGACACTGAAAGGGTAATTTTTTTAGTCAATATTAACTGTAAAACATCTAATATTCACATCTTTTATTCACAATATACATCAGCTTAAAATCTATCAGGGACCACTTATGTTTAAGACTGAGGCAACATTCTGCATAAATACATAAGTGCTTTAATTAGTTCACAACGAGAAATATATTTGAGAATGAAAGAAAGTTGTGAAAATTGCAGATATTTCTCGTGAAAAAAGTTGGTTTACAGTATAATATAAGATATTGTTAGCTGACCTGACCCAAAATCTTAAGTAAAATGTCTTTATCACCTGCCATAGTTCTTGAGTATCTCTTGAATTTTTATGAAATTTTTTTGGCTTTGAAATACCTTGGAGGTTTTTTTACTCGTATATTGACACAACCACTTCTCAATATTTAGACCTGTACTCAGTTTGCATGCCAAAGATCATGATATTTGTTATTTTCATTTCGTTTTTCTTTTAGATGTTGCTCTACACATCATTTCCCACAGATGTGTTCAACATAATTGTCCAAATTCTCAAACGGATAGCACCATTCAATTACTATGCTGGATGGGAGGTCACTGGTTTTAGCCTAGAAGACCAGCTGCTCATTTGTTTGATGAAACTTCGATTAAACTTTAGAGATTTAGATCTTGCTGTCAGATTTGGAACACGCCGTGCTACAATATCTAATATTGTAAACACATTTATTTCTGTCCTCCACGAAATCTTTTTTGATGGCGTATTAAAGGCAATAGGAATTCCCTCTCAACTGAAGTGTAAAGGTTCTATGCCAAAATCTTTTAAAGATTTTACATCTGCAAGAATAGCAATGGATGCTACGGAAGTTACTCAAGACATTCCATTCAATATGAACAAGCAATCGTTAACATACAGTAACTACAAAAGCCGCCATACTGTTAAGGCCGTTACTTGTGTTGCTCCAAATGGAGCACTTGTATTTACGTCCGATCTATATCCAGGATCAACTTCCGATGCCGTCATAGTAAAGCACTGCAGAATTCTTGACTAGTTACAGCCTGGAGATCTTGTTCTAGCGGACAAAGGATTTAATATTTATGACAAACTTCCTACTGGGGTATCATTGAACATCCCTCCTTTCCTGTTAAGTAAATCTCATTTTACCAGAGAAGAGGCAAAACTGTGTTATAAAATTGGACGTAGTAGAATACACGTAAAGAGAGCGAACGAAAGAATTAAAAACTATGAAATTCTCAGACATGTTCCTTCTCAGTACAGACATTTGACAACAAAAATATTTCAATTGTGCTGCTGTTTTAGTTAATCTTCAGGCTCCTCTCCTTAAAGAGATAGCAGACAAATATGAGATAGGAGAAGAGAATGAGTCAGAAATGTTTTAATTAACATGAGTAATTAATACTGTAATACAGTAAAATACATATAATGTACATACCAAGAATTCATCATTTTATGCACTTTCAACCATTTCATGTATGTTAATTATTCAACCCATTTCACTTCATTATCAGATGTTTGTGCAATTACATGTAGATAGGGTTGGGGTTTTTTTTATAGTAAAGAATCATTATATGGAAAAAAAATTGTATTACAATACTGCAAAATGTGTTGACTGTGTTCATATGAAGATATGTTTTACTGTAAACAAACTACTGTAACTTTAAAATACAGGTGAATCAAAATGATATATATGAATCACATGTACATATATCATGTAAATGTCATCAATTGATCATTCTGACAAAGATGGCAGGAATTTTGAAAAATAAAAATCTAACATCGTTGAAATGTTTTGAGCCCATGAGTCATCTTTCTAATCCCGACAATTTTCAAATCTACCAGAGTCCATATGACAAGGTCACAGCAATGAGTTCCTGACAAATGAAGTTGTCCTTGAATCTGATGCCAGTAGTCATGCGTTTTCTTCAGAGTCAAACTCCCATCTTCATCAGTGACTGAAACAGTGAATTATAAATTGATAAGATGCCACAAAATTATAATTTGATAGAACATGTACCGGTATTATTCATTTGATATTCTTTCAAAATGTGCAAACTATCTCTGGTAAAATATAGGTATTAAATCAAAGATTGCAGAGTAAACCACATACACACACTCATGATATATATTCAAAATATGTTACATGTTAAACCAACAAGAGTTCATCAGTGTACATGACCATGAATCTCAGACTTACCTATGTAGAAATCCTTAATTGTAGTACATGCAGCGGCAACTGTCATATCCTTTGCTGAGAAAGGTCACTTGATTTCTACTATATCAGGTGAAATCCTACACTGAGCTTGTTGATGGTACACATTCAAACTGTCTTTTAAAGTTCCTTGTACAAAACCATCAGGTGAAGCCCCTAAAATTCCTGTCTCATGAAGCCATATACCTAAGAAATCATACAATCTTTAAATGAAGAACTATTTTTGACTGCATTTCTTTTAAAAAAATATTTAAATAAAACAAAAAAACACTGAGATTATCTGATTATGGTGGAAGAATGTACATTTAGGCCAATTATTTAAAACTCTTTAAAAAACATTGTACAAATGCATGTCAATAAATTTATAAGACTGAATAATAAGAGTAGAAATCCATCCATTGCAATCGCCTCAAAATATATTCCAAACAAAATCATGACAACAGATACACAGACAGACATCTTGAAAGTAATATCCTTCTTTAAACTCTGTTTGCAGGGGGAGGGGGGGGGGCATAATGAAACATTCATTAAAATAAATATTGAGTGCACATTTTTGGAGGTAAAATTTGAAACTGTACTGTATATAAAACTACCAGTAGTTTGTAAAAAGCATTTGCCTTGGTTCAGTGAAACACAAAACATGTAATTTCTTAATATTAAGTTACCTGTATGTAGTACTGAGACATCTCCTTCTTTGCAATACTCTGTCAATGCAACACTCTCATGTGTTATACCCCACTGAATGGGGTCCCGCTTGTCTAAGTTGTAGGCACTCAGTAGCCTTTTCTTCAGAGATACCGTCAATCTGATGAAAAAAGTCATTAAATATAGTTCATTTGATTTTATGTGTTTTACTCTTTATTTTAATTATATCATTGGAGTTGTGTGCCATTACTCTTAAATTTTTGTAATAAAATGACAAAATATATACAACAAAATAGCTCAGGTAAGCTAAAAATGATTCTAGTGTAATTAATATTGGGCCATGCACCTGTTGGATAACTAATTTTTTCTTATAATTCATCAAAGTATTGCTTTTAACCATGCCTTCCTCCTCTGTAAATGTGCAAAATAACTTTGTTCCTTAAATATAAATGTATGTGCCTATTTCGTTTTGCAGCTGCACTAATTTTTCCAAAATTAGATGCGGTAAACCTTAGTTTCCTTATAGCCGCCCAAACTGCATTTTCCCTCTGTCCAGTTGTCTGGAAGGCTGTCTGTATCACTTTTTCAGGTGATACAATAAGTTGTTGCCTCAGCCATGTTAGTGGCTCTTCTGCTTGAAGATACTCCTGACACATGAGAAGGTCCTCTACCGCGGGTACTGGTAGTGCCTCAACCTCAGGTTCCTTACTTAGAATCCAGTTCAGAGCTTTAAAAATATGACATTTAAAGATGTATTTTATAATGTACAAATGTAATAAGAATTTAAGAAAAATAAAATTTTAAATACTTCAGCATTGCACCTTAAGTTCCATATGAAGAGAAATTGTTTTTCTAAGTTAATAAGTGTATATTAATACATGTACCAGAATATAGTAATTGTAAATCTTGCTCATAATTTAAGCAATTGATGATTGAAATATAACAATTAAAATATTAATATATCAATCTATTAGAAAAAACAAGTCATCTTAAAAATTAGAAATTGGAATAATCAATAATACTGCATATATGAAATAATGAAAAAATAAACTGAAAATTTTTATTAATGAAGTTTTGAAATCACCTTATTTTAGGGTTAATTTTCATTTCATTCATGGCCTGAAGAAATCTATGAAATTATATCTTTACTAAACATAAGCGTTAACAATTCTGCACTTTTTCAACATTTAATCTTCAAATTAAGCCTCATTTACCATTATCTCCCCCCCCCCCCCTCAATTCAAAAAAAAATTGACCCCACAAAATTAATGATTTTATAGTATGCAATGATACATTAAGAGATAACTAGGATTTTTTTTTCATTTCCAAAGTAGTGGAACCCGGGCCCTCTTCCCCTGTAAATATTTTTAGCTAGTCTGATCCGAAGGCTCAAACAAGCTTTTACTGATTAAAAGGCAACTTTCTGTCATCAGTAAAAACCTTTCACATTTTCTCATTCTTCAAAGATAAGTTCTTGATTCTGCATCTTAAATTAATGCTTCAAATTATCAATGTAGACAAAACAACAGGGTTAATAAAAAACAATAATAAAAAAAAAACTTCAACAAGAAAGCTCATGATCAACCATTAACTGCATTTCAGAAAGTTGGAAACAACCTGTGAACCGCCCCAACTGTCCAAGTAGTTTTCGCAAAAATAATCTATCCTCATCTGCTTCAACTCTTTTGAGTGCTCTGTTTTATGGGGAAATTATGTCAGACATGAATTTTTTGTTGTTATTTTTTAAAAACATTTTCATCACTTAAAATCGTAACTTGCATACATATATTGTGTACATAAATCTAACTCAAGTAGCTTTGGCAAATATATACGATCAATTTCAATATAAATTGAATGCAGGTACCTGTAGTTAGGCTGATTTGATGGATACAGTTCCTGCATTGTCACTGTTCTCTTGGGTGGTGCTGATTTAGGGTGTTTTATCCAGCTACATTTGATGTCTGTTTTGCTTGCTTTCTTATACCTAAAAATATTTTTTTAGTGTCTTTGGTAAGACTTAAACAAATTTTTCAGTGTAATTAATAATTACATGTAATATAAAATGCTAATTATCTTTATATCTTAATACTAAATATGTTTTGGATCAGCATTAAAGACAGCTGCATAATGATTACTTATTATTTTTTTTACACAGTTTTGACTAAAGTATTTTTATCTAAACTTACCCAAACAGAAGTGTTGCTGCAACATGGTGACATTTAAATTCTCCCATTGGACACTGACAAGTACTGTCTTTCACATTCCCATTGTCACTCTCCTCAAGGAAAATCTGCTCATAGTGATAATATTTGTATTTATAAATAATTATATAGTGCTCCACGAATATTTAATTTTTCCTGCTGAATACATACATGTAAGTGCCTTTTACTGAGAATGTATTGTTTACCATGCTGAAGTTCACTAGAAATTAAGCATAAGGATACTATCCATAATAATGTTCTTTCTATTTGTTCATTACTATTGATCTATATTTATACTAGGCCTAAATGGCAAAATGTGTGTTTGCTGCACTTTAGGTTAGAGTTTACCTGAATTTCGTCTTTTACTACAGTAAATAAAAGTGCCGCATCATATGTCTCTGATAAGGTTCATTAATTACAACGAACTAATAAACATCTGAACTGCAAAATGGCATGATCGGGGTGGGTACATGTGAAGTGCACTCACTTGAACTTTGTAAGATGTATCTCTCATGGAGGCCTGCACAGATGAGTTGATTACACGATATTCTCTATCAAACACAAACTTCAACACCCGGTCACTCTCTACTGCTGCCTCACTTTTCCTTGTTAACTTGTTTTGACCGTTGACATAATTTGCCCAGTACGCAATGGACATCGCCATGACTTTGACTGCCCGGAAGTGTATATTCTCGCAATTTCACGGAAGTCACGTGCCGAGACTTACAGAGCCTATTTCACAGCGATATGTAGAAAGTCACTAGTCTGGGAACCGTTTCACAAAAGCATTGTAAATCTTACGTAGTACGTAACTGCGACGATGTAATACTTAGTTAATTTTGGGTGTTTCACGAAAGCGACGTAAATTACGCAGCGTCGTATGTAACGTCGTAAATCTACGTCACCTCTGAGGTGGCGTAAATCTACGTCTTAGCGTTATTATATCAAAATGTCAGCGATATGAGGTTTGATGACGAACAAGTGCTTTAAAATGTACATATGAACACTGTATTTAAGGGACAGACAGTCCCCGGGACCTCCACGAATCGCAAAAGTTATATATATCCTCTTTTTCTTAATATTTCGACAGTGTCAATCTAAGGGTCTTTATTATAATTTTTTATAATTTTTAAATCAGAAAGGTTTATCATGAATAAAGATCATAGCTTGTCCTTTAAAAAAGTTAGCTGATTATTTGTTTTACTTCCATTGACAAAGTATTAATCCATTGACAAAATTACTATGTCCTAATTTCGACGTTTCAACTAAATTGTATAATCAGATAAATCTGTGTTCATAACATTACTTCTTTTTCATTATTAAATCTTCAGTTTTTGCAGACGATGCATCATATAGTCCGTCAAAACGATTTTACTTTTGTTGCACGATGATTTTTAATGTCAACATAATGTATTAACAAAATTTGCTCTTTTTTGTTTGAAAAACTAAATAAATTAAACAACGAGTTAATCTAATAAAAATGTAATAAATCGTTCATGTAATAATATCATCTTTGTCTGCCTTTTTTGTTTTCCAGATTAGCTGTTGGTTCGAAATACCCGGAAGTGACACGCAATACACTAAAAGGTGGTGTCGGAAGAACCCGTATCATGTTTTCTGACACAATCTTCTTTCTGTTAATACCAAACATATATTACATATTTTACAACCCAAGTTATAAATAGTGGTTCGAAATACCTAAAATTACTATATCTATCTATCTTTTTATTCTTTTGTTACGAAATTAAATAAAAAATCTAACACCCCATGATCACAGTCAAAAAGAGGTTATTTCACTACAAAAAAATATGGGCTTAAAAAATGAAGGCAATTTACTAACAAACTTTAAAATAGTAAATATTTGCAAGAAAATACAATAAAAATATACATCTTACGTAATGATACATTATATTACGTAAGTTGCATAACATTACAATGTTGCATAAATTATGCAGAATTATTGAGTTATGCCTGCAAATTGAAGGGTTACTACTTGGCAACTCTAAGAGACGTTAAACGACAGTGAACAATTCTAAAGGCGAGAACAGATATGCAACAAATCAAAAAAAAAAGATTTTAAAGCAACTGATCTTTAAAAATTTTGTAAATCCCGATCCAATTAGAATTCACCTTGCATAATATATTTTTGAAATCTTGTTTGAAATATTTGACACGCAAAACTTAGGAACAATGATGAATTATATTGAAAGCGGGTTCCATGGTTAATCCGTCCACGATTCAGGAAAATGTTTACAACATGCATATCTTCTATGTGATAGACTATTTTCATTCAAAAGAAAGATGAGTAAATTGATTTTTTTTGTATTTAATGCATAACGATTTAATATCTATTTTATGTAAATGATGCAAATAATTCAGTCACAGAATCGCTTCCTTTTCGCAGTTTTTCATTCAGCTTTTTCAGAAGTTCAATTTGTAACTTGTTCTTCTGAAGTTCCTGCTCGAGCACCTGGCACTGTAACTCGTGAACATCGTCCACATTTCGCTTCCTTTTCAGTTTATTCTTCCTAAAGAACGATACATGAAATTTGGTTTACTGACTTGATTAAAAAAAAACAAGTCTTAAATTCAAAACGAAAACATTATGCATAATACTGTTTGGTTAATAGATTTTATCAATTTAAAAGTTCCTTTGTTTCGAGTTACCCCGATGCCTTTATTTTCATTTCTGCTTCTCCCCCACGCGATGTTTCTTCCTTCTCACAGCTAGCCTTGGATGGCCCAGGAGACTGAGACAGCATTGGGGAGGGTACAGCGGCTTTCTCTGAAGTGATTGTGTTCGGTGTTGACAGCCATACGTCTTCAACTTTGAATAAATCTACGTCTGAAATTAATCCATTGTAAATCGGACATATTCGCTGGAATCACATTCATTGGTGCTTACGAACGTGTTATGACAATATTATTGATTGTCAGCTTATGAGGAGAGAGAGAGAGAGAGAGAGAGAGAGAGAGAGAGAGAGAGAGAGAGAGAGAGAGAGAGAGAGAGAGAGAGAGAGAGAGAGAGTTAATGTACCCAAATTTTCCAGGTCAGTGTCAAAGCCACCGTCAATCCCTTCAATGGAAGTTTTTCCTATTATTGCGACAACCTGAAATAATTATCGACACTTCAAAAATAAATTTCTAAAATGGCGTAACCTTACAATTTAATTTAGCAATAATGATTATATGTATATACAAGCCAGTGAGAAACGCTGGATTTTTTCTGCTTTATGTAATAAAATTTATTTAATCTTTTGTTTAAGGAAGAAGGGGTTGCAGTATCGAGTATGTTATTTTAACTTAAGCTGAGCCAATTAAAAAATTCAAGTAGAATTAGATTTTCTTTAAACGTAACGTTATACATAATGCTCTCATCGATTTTAGAATTATATTGAAAATTTATATCAACTTAAGACCATTTTAAATAAGAACCCATCTGGGAAAAATTTCTTGGTCTGCCCATGGACAAATTGGAATAATAAGATTTTTAATTAAGACTTGTTTCTCACAGGCACGCAGCATCGTTTTTTAATGGTGGGGGTGGGGGGGGGGGGGGAAGGGGGCAACCTAATCCCAAAAATCTTGACAAGTAAAAAAAAAGAGAAAATTTTCGAATCCCAAATTCTTGAAAATCCTAATTCGTGAGGGAGGGGGTTCTTAAAATTCCTTTCCCTTGAATTTCAGTATTAATTTCCTTATTTTCTCTTCCATTTCTTATAAATATACCCTGCCTGTATCAATGTGTATACTAAATTGTTTTCGACACATACTTTAAATATCATGCAGTCACATGTGTCTGTGCATGCTATACACATCGACAAACTTTTTATGAAGATTGTTTTATTAATCCAATATTATCGATTTGTTTCAAATTTTAAATTTTGTTTAATTGATGGTAATAACTTGTTTGCAAGTCTCCAACAAAAATCAACTAGACATCATTTGCGAACCTTCTGACTGAGATCACTTGTGTTGACTGGGGTGGGGGCTGGTCCACCTCCCGTCTTGGACCTATCTCGCCGAAACTCCGCCTCCTTTTTCTTGGTTTGTGAAGACAAATCCCTCCACTTCTTGCATATTTCAGCAGGCGACCTCTCCTGGACAGAGACACTGTTGATTCTGTCCAAGTTGTTAAAACATTAATATTGAACCGAAAATAAATTACAAGTAAATTTTGTCCGAAAATTGATATATATGTATATACATCATTACATGTATATCCCCCCCCCACACACACACACACAATATTCTATGTCGGTCCCAAAAATAAACTTTACAATAAAAGATCCCTTTTTGCTGTACTAATACATTTTTTTAAATGGAAAAGACCGATACTCATTATGTAGTATTTAATGCATCAGAATTTAGATTTAGTCCTTTCTTAGAGATTATTTTAATGACGCAATGGGTAAACATTAAAGGTCAAGGTTATCATACAGTTTTTGTAAACATGCAGACGCTGAAACGGCTTTTGATCATGAATGTCGAGCAATAAAAAATGTAAGTTTTTTAATCACTAAAACTAAAGGTTATGTGCAAACAAAGTCTCCTATAGATTACATATTGACATATATTAATTCTGTACCTTTGTCAGCCCATGTTACATGTATGAACTTTCACATGTAGATCTATAACATAAATCCGAGATTCCTTTGACAATAGACCCTCTTTTTTAATATAAAACGCAAAAAAGCTATTTGTATATGAGATATCGATGAAATCACTGAAATCAAACATTATCCATATAGATAAACAATTAATATAAATCGTGAAATATTTTCTGTGAGATACATACAAGGAACAAATGTCCTTCCAACATTTGTTTTTCTTTTGATTTGTGTTGACATCTTTGTGAGAGGCAAACAAGATCGCTCGATTCTTCTCAACTTCTTCCACCAAAATTTCAATCTCCTTAGCAGAAAAATTCTTTTTCCTCTCTTTTTTAATTTTATTGACGAGTTCGTCTGCCATATTAAAATCAACTTCCGGTAATTTAAGACGGACGTAAATACGAGAAAGTTACGTCGGAACTAAGTACCTTTTGTGAAACGGTCTTAACTAAGTGCGTACGTAGTACTTAAGTATGTCGTAACTCGTTAAGTAGTACCTAATTTACGATGCTTTTGTGAAACGGTACCCTGTAGTGCAGGACACCTCATGAAGCCTAGACGTCAACCTCTTCTCTCGCTTTCTTTCTCTCTGTTTAACCTTGATGGCTTTCAGGTTTGTTTTCTTTTTCTTCGGCATCTGGAAATACATTCATATCTAATAGAACAATGTATACAGCTTAAATTCAAAGTAGGAAAGGTTATACTTGTGGTACAGGTCTGACCCTCATTCTATTACATCAGCAAATGGATGCCACTTTTTATTCAATTAAATGAACCAATTGGATTATGTGTCCCATACACCCCTACACGGTTACAATGGTACTGCTCTTTTGCAGGGCAAATTTATATATGTTGCCTTAGTTTTACTAGGTAGATAATTAAATGACAAATTTGACTATTAACTTTACTTAATATTTTGCCTAAGTCGTTTTGACCTGCAAAATAGCATTACCAGTCACCCTGAAGGTATCTATTTCATATAACAGAATTAAAATTAAAGAACAAGAGGTCCACAGGCCACATCGCTCACCTGAGCAACAATAGGCATGATAAAATCAGCTTCGTGGAGTCATGAAACAAAACATCTGGACAATGTGGTATAATACATGTAGATCCTATACAAAAAAAAATCTGTTTCCCCCTGGATATTCTTATATTTATAATGAAGTCCCTTTTCTAACAGGATGATTTTGTAGTCATATCACATTCAGCATTGCAGTTATCAGAAAGACCATTAACAATTGTCTATATACAGGATGTAAACCTACATCAAACTCTGAACCCCTTGTGAGGCCCAATAATCATCCAGGGGCCATAGTTTAAACAATCTAGGGTAATGTATACTTATAATTGTTATCTAATCCTTATCAAATTGAAACCTCAGAAATTACAGTAAAACCAGGGACATAAATATAAAAGTCTCCAGTAAAACAATCCATAAATGACAAATTCCCCAATAAATAGTTTACTGATTATCAGCTAATAATCTAATCGGAAATGAATTGTATTATATTTATAAGATAGGGTCACTTAATTTCATGCTATGGTTTAATTTAAAATGAAGAAATGCTATTTGCAATTACTTTGAAATTTATAAGAGGCATGCTGTATTGTTTTCATTAAGGAGGCACGATGGTAGACAAATTAACCATCAGATGTGTGTAAAATTTTATGGTATGATTTGTTTAGCTATTAGCTATTATTTTGTAACTTACCTTTTAATATTGGGTATTTTTCTAAATTTGTAAATAAACGAGATCAATACTGTCTAAAGATGTCTACAACCATCAAGTTGTCTTAGAGTGTTACATATCTTTTGAGATTAAAAAAAAAACAACCACCAGTTTGCAACAGTTTCATTTCAGGTATTATCTAAAACAAACCACCCATCCCCCATCCCCAGGGGCAGACAGATACTCTCAGAGTTTCTGAAAACCAAAAAATTCTATCAGTCATGACTTAGCATGTTCTACCAGTTCGAAACAAATTTTATCAGTCCAAATAAAGCAGATATTAATTTTACAGTAGTTGTTCAGTGTTATGTAATTACTCTGTTTCTAAATAAATAGTGCCAATCTTTAACTTATTTCTGTTCTGTTTCTATTGATGACTCTTTACAATTTATTTTATTCTTTCCTTGTTTTTATTCTGCTCCATTTCAGATATTTGAGTAGTGTATGTGCCACAAAATCACGATTTTTAGCTACTGTACTGGACTGGTTAATTTTCATTAAATCTTAACAAACATATGATCTTATACAATCGAAAATTAATGGAATCAAAAGTGAGAGTTGATTCATGAAACGCCAATGACTGACCCTTCTCTATAATATGAAACAAGTCATGCCATTAACCTCGCTACATTTCAACAATTTCGTGCCGTTGTGGATTAACCTATCTTCATACTTTTCTTTATTCTCAATCCTCACATAGCTTTTAGCCTCGTACAAACAGAAAAGTGATGGACAGCGACCACGACATGATTCTATATCAGTGTAAGATAAGCGCTCAGAAGAAACTTAAATTTAAACACTCCCTAAAGCGTTTTGAAGATTACGACTAAAAGACAAAAACGGAGCGTAGAAACATGCTTGTGAAAGTGGAAATACCGGTCACACGGACCAGTAATATATGAAATGCTATCGGACATTTTGATTTTCTATCAGTTTTGCCGGTAGGACCGGTAGTTTTCGGAAACTCTGAACTCTCCCTGTAGGCATTTAAGAAAAAAAAACAACTATTGAAAGCTTCTCTTGTATTAAACACTTCTCCTGTTCCATCTTTGAAGATGTTGTCAACATCTACATTTAAACCAAAATCATTTTACATGTACTGCTTATCAGTGATTTTGGTTGGCCAAATACTACATTAGGCCATTGCAAAGTTTTTTCTATGTTTAGCGTCCACCTAAAACTCAAAAACTTGTCTTTCTATCAGGAAAAAAAAACCCAAACCTTAGAAAAAAAAAACCCACAACTTTAAAGGTTCAACAAAATAAAATTTGTTATACATTTAGAAGTATTTTCTTCATTTTGTAACAAAAATAACAAAGACCCACTATATGATTTTCATTTTGAATGTTGTTACGTTTGATTTCTGATCTTGATTTAAAAATGCGATCCTGAGCCCGACATATGAAAAAGAGATCTAATTTTATGAACAACAGTTGTGTGTTTTTTTGTTTTTTTTTTACATTTCAAAACCAATCCGACCGCGGACGCTAAACATAGAAAAAACTTGGAATGGCCTTACTATTAACAAGCCTATTTGTTTATTTAGAAAGTTTAAACACTTTTTTTGTTTCGAATGATAAATATAATTGCATAACTTTGATCATGCAACATCTTAATTTCATTATAATCAATTAATAATCACTAATTATGACAAACACAGATCACTCCATTAACTGTAATACTATATACTAAATATTTTTGAGAATGATCAAATTTATTTCCAATGTAAAAATTTGACCCCCCCCCCCCCTTATTTATAGTTTCATCCTTTTTTATTTGAATTTTAAAGATTTTTCTCTATATATAACACTATCTGAGAACGCTTTCACTCAAGTAACAGCTTTTCTGCTCAATTGATTTTCAAAACTAAGATATTTCTCTTTACATTCCTATGTAAAAACTTGACCCCCCCAATTGTGGCCCCATTGTACACTACCTGAGGATGATTCCACGCAAGTTACAGCTTTTCTGGCCAATTGGTTCTAGAGAAGAAGATTTTTAAAGATATTTATCTATATATTCCTATGCAAAATATTCGACCCCCAATTGTGGTCTCATCGTACCCCCGGGGATCATGATTTGAACCAACTTGAATATACACTACCTGAGTATTCTGTCATGCAAGTTACAGCTTTTCTGGCCAGATGGTTCTTGAGAAGAAAATTTTTAAGATATTTTTCTATATATTCCTATGTAAAAATTTGACCCCTCATTGTGCCCCCATTGTACCCCCGGGGATCATGATATGAACAAACATGAATCTACACTAACAGAGGATGCTTCCACGCAAGTTACAGCTTTTCTGGCCAATTGGTTCTAGAGAAGAAAATTTTTAAAGATATTTCTCTATACATTCCTTTGTAAAAATTCGACCCCAAATTGTGGCCCCACTGTACCCCCTGGTACCATGATTTGAACAAACTTGAATCTACACTACCTGAGGATGCTTCCACGCAAGTTACAGCTTTTCTGGCCAATTGGTTCTAGAGAAGAAGATTTTTAAAGATATTTATCTATTTATTCCTATGTAAAAATTCGACCCCCAATTGTGGCCCCACTGTACCTCCGGGGATCATGATTTGAACAAACTTGAATCTACACCACCTGAGGATGCTTCCAAGAAAGTTACAGCTTTTCTGGCCGATTGGTTCTAGAGAAGAAGATTTTTAAAATACACCATTACTTTTTCACTAATTCCTAATTATTTCCCCTTGAAAGAGGGCGTGGCTCTTCATTTGAACAAACCTGAATCCCCTTCACATAAGGATACTTTATGGCAAGTTTGGTTGAAATTGGCCCAGTGGTTTTTGAGAAGAAGATGAAAATGTGAAAAGTTTACAACAACGACAGCGACAACGACAGACAACGGACAAATTGTGATCAGAAAAGATCACTTGAGCCTTTGGCTCAGGTGATCTAAAAAGTACCAAAGTACTGACGGGAGTTGATTTTATTGATTATTATTAATATCAACGATATGTTATTTTGCATGGCAGGTAGTTTCTAATATGTATTTGGATGACGCACATTTTCATAATATGAATTCTCGAACTTTTCTGACAAGAATTTAAAGAAAACCCAATGTGATTAATTCCATCAAACTATGTATCATTAATCGAAATATTTCTAAAAATTGAACACATGTCTGGATCCGAGCAATATTGAACTCTAGTCTTGTTCAACCAGACGCTCGGCAGTTTCCGTTAATCTCCGACTACCAAGAAAGACTCTTTGTTTGTTGTAGATTTATGGATACAGCGAAGCGTCTGGTTGATGAGACTAAATTGAACTCTGGCAAAGGAATTATACATACGACTGCAAAAATATCTAAATTGTTCGTAAAATCTGATTAATTTTAAGGTATATATAAATATGTTTCCCTGGAAATTAATGGTTCAACATACAATACAGCGAATTTATCTGTTATTTTCAAGATTTAAGTCTTGTCAGCGGTGATGATTGGTATGGGTCCAAACACTGTTTCACTTTGCCAGAGTAACTGCATAGGAGAGTTGATTAAAATAAACTCCTAAAAACCATTCAGGAATTAATCAGTATTAATGCTGCTTGGTGCAATTTTTTATCAAATTTTGTGTTAGCTCTTATACGATGGTTATGCTAAGTATGTGTATAATAATAGGCATTGCAGTATTTACTTCAGTCAATTTAGCTTTATTTCAATGAAAAAAATTATGTTCAAAATTTTGTTTACAACAGAAACTACATAAAAGGGCATCGTGTTAATTCCCCCACATTAAATTTGCCCCTGACATCAAGGCAGATATGATTGTATTGTTGTTTTATGACTTTGACATTGCTATAAATAAAGATCATAAAGTTTAATTTTGGTCAAACAAAACAAGACATGTATGTTTTGTTCACTAATATTTCTTCAGTTTGTTTTATTTACAATCTTTGCATAACATGCAGATTGATTTCACCCAATTATTAGCGGGACAACACCCAACAGTTCACTTTTCTACACATTCCCATGCTACATGTTGGTTTCTTTTTGTGTTGCCATACAGAATTTTTTTTAATTTACTATGAATATTTCTAACTTTGAAAGGAGAACAATTCTGCTAGTGTTAATGAATGAAAATCTACAACTTTCTAAGATAATTAGCTTGAAAAATTATTTGATACTGAAATGCAGCTTTAAAAATGTTGCTTTTTTAGGGCAAATGCAGTCAAAGTTCTAAATGTTTTGAGGCTATGTATAACTTTTTATGTGTTACCAAACAGCTACCTCTTAAATGGAATGTGCAAAGAAGAACAGATCTGGTCAACATGATGATTGATTGGTAATAATTCAGCACAATGTGAAGTAATCACAATTATACATGTCCCATTACACACAAGATGTCATACAGTTACTCAAACAATAGAAATGCATGTTCTCCTTAAAATTGCTAAAAATCAGCAACTTTTTCTGCTCTGGTTGCTTCTATTAAAGCTGACATGAATTCATAAATGCCCATTATTTCCCTTTTATCTCAACTACCACCATATTATTTGTCAAACTCTTCTGTTCTGCTCATCACTACACAACCCCTATATAAGACCAAGTGCATTATTCATATTTACATGCTTTCAGGTATTTCATTGACCCGAACATGTTACAATGGAGGTAAAAATTTGAAGAAATGTTTTTTGAACATAAATAGACAACCAATGCACTGGTAAGGAATATCCAACAAAAGACGAAACAAAATAGAAAAAAAACACAAGCATACATATTTCAAAAATCTTCGATTATCGTAAGCACTTTCCTGTGTCGTACCATTCATCGAACATGCGCAAACCACACACTGTAGAGGATCGTGCAGGGGCAGCATGGACTTTTGAAAATAAAGAGTTCATATTGAAACTGATAAAATCAATGTTATGTTGTTACTCTCTTAAATTATATACTGTCTCTAGTGTACTGCAGCCAAGGTCTACGAAAATAATGAAGACGTTATACTTATACATTCAGTAGGAACGACACACGCATTTGATGTGCATGAGAAGTTAAACAGCACTGCTCTATCTATGCAAGATAATGTGAATACATTGGAAATTCTTTCACAGGAAAAAAACAATCATTTATGTTTTATTGATAGTAGTTAGTTCTTTTTTACAAACATATTAATATATAGTGTGTGTAGTCAATACATTAAGATGTCGGTGCAACATAAATGCCTTAATCGGAAAGCTATTGACTGTAACTTTCTTGGTCTGTATATTTACACCAGTAGCAGTTGAGGAGTAATTAAAACTTATATGGCAACCAAACTTTTTATAAATTCATGTCAGCTACAATACAGTACAAATATTATAAAGGTTGCCATGAAACTTTTTGTCTGTTTGACAAAAAAAGAAAAATTGCATAAAAGTACCTTAAAAAACCTACTTCAAGGCCATTACGCCAAAGGTTTTTAACCGGGTGGTTTACCTCAGGTAAGTTAAGGTAAGGGTAGAGTCTATATCGATATAGATGTGAAGCCCCGAGGGAAACACACTCGCTTGTTTATACATGTCTATACACAGGGTGTTAAAATGCTCTCAACAGAGTTTTTTCGATGATCTAGAAAAATATCATATTTATATATGTACTTCAAAAAGGAAATTGTCGATCATTGTGATGAATATTAAGGCATGAAATAACCATGTGCGACATGGCTGAAATCTTTCGTTTGTTTAAATAAGTTTCTGACGGGATCTAGTGAGAGTTTATAGCAATGTTTTATGCAATGTTATCATCATACTGTACTCAAATACTAATGCAACATTTATACAATATACGTTTCTATTACCTCTCCGAACAGCTGCTAAAGTGCAGGATTCTACCTTCTGCGCATGTTCCAGAGTTGTCAGTACTTTTTCTTTTCCGGTTTCGGCTCGTGAAAATTCTCAAAGAAATATGATAACTAAAGTTATAACTCGTGGATATTTGATTTAATTTAAATCTGTATTCTCAATTATTCACAAACATCTTTATTAATAAAAGAAAGTTCTCATAAATGATCGGCACCATGTGATTTTGAAGACTGCAGGTGATCAGCGCGTTTTGTGTGGTACATAAACCAAGTACGAGTAATTTTTTAATTCATATCTTTCACAATTCTCAAGAGCAGAAAATTTAATTTAGTTTAATCGCTGTCCTCAGTAGTTTCTTTTGATTATAAAGACATTGCGATTTATGGTCACGGTATCCATCAAACGACAAAAGTTAATTGCACGATCGTCGCAAGCGCTAGACATGGTATACACAGGACAAGTAAACGAGTGTCAATCATTTTTTAACATCCAATCTGGGGCCCCTCAACTCATTTGATTGACAGGGGTACACTGACCAGGTAAATTTGAAGGCGTTGCTTATTTTCTCGGCTTTTAAGGTTGGAAACAAGAGCCATATAGGTAAATCAAGCTACTTAGCTAAATCTCGTGATTGCACAGGACCTGTTCACGTTTTCAAAAATGCATAGTTAGAATATATTCATTATATGTTATAAAATAACAGGATATATATATTAATCAATGTCAATAAACATCTTCAGTTTAAAAAAATGTATTGACACCCAGATTCAACCAGAACGAAATAAATTTTGCAGTATGTTATCCGAGTAATGGACGAGTTTATCGCTGAATAAAGGGTTACAACAGTTACAATGCCATTTTACAATTTTTCGGGGAAAACGGACAAAAAGTCAAAAGTTTAACTGCATCATTGTACAACGTGTAAACCTAATATTGTCGACCTAGTTTTCAAGATATGTGCCCGAGGAAAACACACAATCAACAATGCGTAACCGACAAAACAGAACGTGAAAACTCAAAACACTCAAAGCAACATTTTGTTCCAATATTTGCTACCCATTTACTCATAAAACACTTACAGCTGGTGATATTCAACTTCGCACAGATGATTCTCTCTATCTCCTTTCTTCGAATTAAGTATAGGCTACCACAGAGAAAGCATCAACATGTTCAAAGTAAATTACAAAACGAGTTCATAAGACTGGCAAATGAAAGTCTGATCCTCTCAGTCTCACTAGATGGCGCTTTTTTAAAAATTGAGGTGTTGCTAGTAATGTGAATAACACGAAAACCTTATTTATATTAATTTCATTGATTACGAGGAGCGTTTTATTGAACGCTGTTCTAATTTATAGCATAGAACATATTAAATTATGTCAATACAATTTTAAGAATTATCTATAACATGTGGTTGGTTTACTGACCGATCATCGATCACTGCACTAAGTTCGGTGCAGTTCATAACATGGCATGTAAAGAAGTAACATACGGACTTATTATCATAAAAAAACAACAACAAACAAACAAAAAATCGATTAAATGAATTTGTGATGACCACAAAATCTATTTCTTTAAAATTTCATAGCCATTGCCTGTCATTGCACACGTAAAAATGGTAGATAAAATGTAAAATATTTGTGTCATTAGCGGATCCACGCCCCTCCTCGACCACATGTAAGGGATGAGTTCTGTAAACATACACACAAAGCTTACGGGAAGGATGGCTTTAGAATGCAATTGCATTTATGATATGACAATAGTTTTCATTTATACCATGTGCCCAAATATTAAAAGGGGTGGAGATGAAAAGATTAAATTAAATCCCACTTCATGCTTTTTAAAGTTTGTTTTCATATATGAACTTTTAAATTTGCAAATATCCATAAACGTGTTGGAAAAAAAAAACTTGGACACGTAAACGCATTCTTCTGATAATGTGTAGCATTCGCTAGTCAGAATCAACGTTTATACGTCTTGTTTTACTTTTTAAGCACAAGCAGGTGCCGTTTATTTGCCAGATTGCGTGAGTACTGGTCTACATGTATTACTTTTTACCCTCTTATTATGCAATACCTGGACACAAAAACAGTTTTATGAGATTAATAAGATCACAAACAACATTTTTCTTAGCGGTACCATTATTGAAAAATTTACCGTTTTAGAGTTATAAAGCAAAGAATTTTAAGGGATCTAGATCCCTAATTTAAGGGGCCAGCCCCTTTTTCATAATACCGAATGAAAGCCCTTCGTATGTTGCACAACTTTTGTTCTATATGTATTTAGGAAATATTTAGGGCTAAAAAGTTATGGAGGAAAAACATGAGCAAAATTTAACATTTTTTAAAACATAAATTTCGATTTGATTTTGTAAGTAGTATACGTAGGTAATTAAAACAAAAAAAACTGAGAGAACAACGTTCAAGGTGTCTACTTTGAAGATTTGTAATTTAAAACTTCTTTCTACCGACCATCTCGGAGCCTTTGCAGGTACACGAGACCCATTAAAAAAATATTTAAAGGGGAATAACTCAAAACCGGAAGTACCGATCACAAAATCTTTTTAGTCATAGTGAGCTATTGACATTTCCAATGTACCCTGAAAATTTGAATAAAATCGAATAATAAACAAGCGAGATATTAAGGTTTAAAGAAACGTCTAGAAGAAAAAGAAGAAGAAAAATAATAATGAAGAATTTCCAACAGAATCAGTACAAGGTCTTCCGTTGGAAACGGAAGACCTTAAATATGAGCTTTGGTAGGATTGCTGGTCCTTGTGTTGTAATTCCTTTCCCCACGTTTAGAGTTTCACCTGTAAGTCTCATTCGTTTCGTACTGTGGTATTACTGCAACATAGGCAGCAATGAGGGGCATCCCCGATCAAATTATCAAACAATAGGGGCGCTGGAAGTCAGAGTCTAACACTTCAATTAAAAGGTTTTACTGTTACATATATGTTAGCTTGTTGCATTATTGTTACTGATTACTGATTACTTTTTTCTACTGTTCCAACATTAACAAATTCTAAGATTTACAGGAAGTAAGTGAGTTATATGGGTCATGTGATCGTCCATCGAGTACTGGGCCGCACACGAAGTGCCTGTATTCGGCCGGGAGGAAACTATACCACCCTAAAAGCGAGAACATCAACATTTTATAGTTTGGAGTTAGGGGAATAAGATGAAAGGAGCTTGACCCTCTTTTTGACAATTTGCTGAAGCCTACATGTAATTCACCACTAGATTACCTGAAAGTACACTACGTTTTAAATGACCTTGGCATTTTGCGTGGAGTTAAACTCATTCATACTATTACGGCATATCTTTTCTAAATGTTCTTGTATCAAGCATAGTTTAAAATACCAAGATATTGAGGGGTCAGTGTTTATCCCTCTAAACTATGGCCAATATAATTTGACCTTATTGCATCTCAAATGCAATTTCAGCCTAAAAAGGATTTGTTGTAAGTATCTTTCATTGATTAATAAGACTTCTTCAAATATTGTTTTTTATTATGCAAAATGGTCACACTAAACGGAGGACTTCCGAAATATGTTTGTACAAAACTGCATAAAATTTTGCGCAACCTTTAAGCACTTAAAACGACAATTTCTATGATAGTTACAATTTGATTTGGAATAAAAACTCTTTGAATATCAAAGTATTATAAGATTTATCCAGTTTGCCTAGATAAGTATTTAGTATCATTATGAAAAAATACAACAGTGAGTCAGTGATGTCAAATTTTTAATATGGACTCAAAGGTAAAATTCGCGCAAGATTTGGATTTCAAAATTCAGACATTTTCTATATCTTTGCATTATTTTATGCTATATGTCTATAACTCTCTCAAGATTTGATTTTGTACAAATCACACAAAATCTATAGAATATAATACAAATTGATTAAATGTTAAAAGATATGAATAATAAATAAAGTTTGATAAAGGAAAAGTATGTTGAAAATTCATATTTTTCTTGTTTCTGTCATTTTTGTCTAAAAAAAAAACAACTAATAATGCCTTTTAAACGCGTTACTCAATCTGTATGCAAACACCGCTGCAGTTATGAGTCATTAAAAAATAATGTTTTAAGGCTTAAAAAACACCTCTCATTTGATCTGGATATTTGTTGCAATAATACGGACCGAAAACTTCTGCAGTGCCTCCTTTGAAACATTGGGTCAATGTGGATAGGTAGCAGAAGGATTCATTTCATCTAAAAACAAAATGCAAACCGACGTTACTTACCGTTTACTTAATTACCATAGCCTATACAAAGACCTGTCGAGGAATTTCATATGTGCATTTAATTGAATTTCATTCTGGAGTAAAAACAAAATAACTGATGACCATACCCTCCTTACCTTAAATCATTCAAAAGGACTTTGAAACCCGTGGTTCTGGTTAAACAATATATGGTACAAGGCCTGATATTGAATAGGTGCCAAACGCTGATAAAAAATAATAATCCGGTAAATGTTTACTTTGAAGATACCTTTTAGTTGTGTGTGTATGTGTATACATTTATACGAGGCTAGTATTCATGTTTTATTTCAAACAGCTCCCATCCCCATACAAAATCTTCCTCCTGAGAATTCTAAAGGGACAAGAGGGAATTAGACCTTAAAGCTCATTTTTGTACCAAAGCCCATACACAAACCTAGCTGTCAAGAGGAGTCTCATATATACATTTCATTTAGTTTCATTATAGAGTACAAACATTATCACTCCGCTCCCCATACACCCTTGGCAGATTTCATTACGAAAACTCGGTGACAAGATTTGCTGCAGCTGCGAGTAGCTGATCCAATCGCAGCGTTAAAACAGGCGCTTGTAAAAAAACATGTGTAACATATTTTTTTTTTTTTGGTGAAACATTCGGTGCATTTAACAAGGCGAGACAGAAGTGCTCGAGCACAATGCCCCCTCAACGATAGTCTAACCAGATCACTTTAAATAAAATATATACTTCACAGCATGGGAGGAACATAAAGAATCTGGGCGCACAAGATAGTGCTTTTGCAGGAACCATCGACACGAACCAATTGGAGTTTAAATGTCTATACAGTATCCTCGAAATGCTATGTACAAGTTTGAACAAAAATTGATTACTCAAACTATATTATGTTGAGAGTTTATGTACAAGTCTATTTTGGCTATTGAATAAAACTCACAAGCTTTCTGAAAAGGGAAATGAGGGGTAAACCGATAAAACTTTATTTTATTTTATTTAATACACATGCATATATATTTTAATTGAATTATACTGTATATCATAATAAACTAGTAATAAGAACAGAAAATAGTGTTCATATGGCAGAAATCAATAACGACTTATTAAAATATACCGGTATTATAGTATAAATCAACATAATGTTATACCAACATACATTTAAAAAGGAAAGGAAAACAATAATTTGAGTCTCGAGCAGGATTTGAACCCAAAACACTGCGTGAATGTCTTCAAAATCCAGAACGAAACCAGTGAGCCATGCGAGACTTTGAAATTGGGTATAAAGTAAGTGTTGCAGACAATATTGTCATATCTCTGGACTTTGTTTTATTATCCTCCAAAAATATTTTTAAAAAGTATATAATTCTTCATCTCTGGGTCATCTCTCCATCTTTTTTTAAAAAGCGACGTTTTTATTGTTGAAATATGTCATCTTTACAAGTTTCAAATTTGTGGAGAGAAGACCCACAGACATCAGAATCATTTAAAAACAGCTGTTAATAAGTACGATTTTGCATCAATTCCGCCGTGTTGCTATATTTAGCCCCATATTATGACAAAGCCTTTTGTATTTCCAACATTTTTCTACCCATTCTACGTCCAACAGAAACCAAATAACGGTAATAATTCGAAAAATGTGCAAAATTAATCAATGAAATTTTCACCCTTCTTGTGCGCCCAGATTCCTGCCGAATCTACATCTTAAGCGTCCACTTTCAAATTTACTTACTCGTCAAGGTTCGCGTTTACAATACTCTGGGATTCCCGGTATAGTAAACATGGCGAATGTAGAGGTTGTCTTTCCCGTTAATGTATACATATTTACTTATAGTTATTGCTTTTATATGTTCAATAAGCTGTATGTTTTTCAATTACTTTTGTCCGCAATATTCACGACGACTAACATGGCTGTATGGCATCATTGCCCTCATATATCGGCGTCATTCGGTGACTTTTTTACTCACAGTACAGGCCAACCTCCCTTTAAACAATATAAGGTAGCTATAAATAAAAACATTCCTAGCTTTCTTCATTCCTATTTAATAGCACCGTTAACTATGTTCCGATTTTCGCTTGTCAACATCTTTTCAAATTGCATTTAATGCCATGGCGTGTATATACTATCCGTTGTTTCATTCGATTAAAATGCAAATATTATTATATGCAAGGGGCCTAACTCAATTTGCTGTCTAGATAATTTTCTCACTTCTCTTGTTACAGCTTTTATATATTCAACCTTCTCTGTCGTTTAAATACCATCTTGGATTTATACCGAAACCCTGCAAACAAAAGAAACCCAGACTATACACAAGGAAAACGTGACAGACTCTAAGGTCGGTGCACAGGATAACGAGGACACCATGAGGTCTGCCCCCGCCCCCCCCCCTCCCTTCCCCCTTTAAAAAAGCGATGCTTCCTGCTTGGGATTAATTATCATTTAAATGATTATGATATGTAAGCATGCATATGAATTAGTTTCAAGCCTTGCTTAATATTTAAAATCAGAGTACTATATGAAACTGAAACAATAATGGATGTCATTTAAAAAAAAGAAAGAAATTGTTATATAAAAATTCGAAAAAAAGAAAGATCGAAAAAAGAATCATGAAAAAGTTCGCAATAAAGCACTACGTGTATGCCGATACTGAACTGCTGAATGAAGTGACGCTTTGACCGGGTGTCGATTAACTTTATGTCGATTTGACATTCAATCGTGCAAGGAACGACAACTCGGAATCGAAATCGCAAACTCTAACTTGACGGATTCGTCTTCGTTAAAAATTGTTGTAATTAACTTTGCACGTTGGGGAATTCTATAAAAAGTGTATATAGATAATGATGTTCGATGGAATTACTGCAAAGCCTTTCGATTCAGTATTGTAAGTAGACAATCATGTTTTCGGTAAGAAGTTTGCTGAGATCGGCCCAATGTTTACAACCAAACCATCCATCATTTAGACATGTGCACGTGGATTTAAGGAAAACGTTGCAGTCATCTTTAGAAAATTACACGGATTTAAAACTATTTCCTCAGCGAATTTCGAATTGTGGTTTTGGAAGAAGTTTTACCAACACATTTGTAGATTATGAAGACTATGTGGGTCCAAATGAAAATGCGCTATTTCATATGCAATTTTCTAGTGTTTTCAAAAGAGGATTTGACTGTTTGCAGCAATATCTGAAAAATGATGTTGGTCTCTTTGACAACTTTCACTTGGACGGTGTCTCTAATGATGATAGAGACCATTTCCATGCATTAACTGCTCTGAGAATTTTTCTAGAAAAGCTTGGTAAGTGAAAATTAATTGAACTCAGGATTACAACCTGTGTACTGTACTGGTAAACTACCAATTCTCGCCAAGGACCATTTCTTGCCAGCGCATTGTTATGTAATAAGACTGCTACCCCAAGAGGGGGATAAATCCTGCTCCTGGGACAGTCGGGTACGGGGGTGACTACCAATTATCCCTAATTGCTGATTAGTAGTCAGCAAAAATAAATGAAGTCAACAAAAATCAAAGTTTTAAATTAATAACAAATTTATTTTATAACAGATGAATGTAGATGATAAACTGGTACCTCCAGTTGAACAAATCAATGAAAAATAGGTATGAAAATGACAAAAATTACCATGAAAATACTACAAATTTCACTTCAGAGTTTAAATAAGAAACGTGAAAAAATACTCCTACACGTATTTATGATAATTTATATCGGGCTCGAAATTCAAATATTAATTACACTATGGCGCCTAGTCTGAATAAGATAAACTTCTGAGAGAAAAGAATTAGTTTTTATTGAACAGTGCCTTATCAAAATGTATACCGAAGTCGGTATAAAGTGCTTCGAACGGGAAGATGAGCTTACCCGGGAAGTAGGCTGCTATAAGCAGTGGACGCAAGGCGAGCAGTCCGCCGAACTACACGAAACACGCCTTTATATAGTGTGAGTACACAAAAGAAACGATCAGCCAACCATGAAATGTTACCATACACCTTATTGGATAAAATTACAGGTGATAAACCTATCAGGTAAACCCTAGTGAAATACGTTTTGAAATAAGGACCAATATGGCTGACCTGTATAAACAAAATAGCACTTGAACCGTAATGTAAGTGTAAAATAGCTTATCACAAGAATTGACGTTACTATTTAAGTATCTTATATTGAATTATCCCTAGCTTAGTTAATTGTTTATGCAATTTATGATTTTTAATAAAATAAACATATGGTATGGGATGAGTTTTATCACAGTTATGTCAATTTATTGACACGTAAAATTATACACAAAAAATGATGTAATAATGCACAGGTCCAGTACAATCTCCAGATTTAGCTATATAGCTTGAATAAGCTAAATAGCTTTATTTACCTATTCAGAGTAGCTTCATTAAGCTATTTTGTCATACATTTTTCTTAAATGTGTAATTATTTCAGTATGTATAAAAAATCGCACTTTAGTGCAGTGATAATTTTCAACTTTGAACTGTTCTGTAAACAATGCATGTAAAGATTACTCATAAGTTTGCGTCTCCTTAAGAGACTTTGCACTAAAAGTTTTGGGGCAACTGATTCATGACCACACAGTTACTTCTTGAATGAAATATAAAGGAGGTCAGTTATGGTGAACAAGATAATTGATTGGTAATAATTTATCACAATGAGAAGAAATCATACTTATCCACGCCTCATTGCACACAAAGTGGTGAACAGTTACCCAAACAATGGAAATATATTTTTTGCTTAAAAGTGTTTAAAAGCTGCAGTGTTAAAACTATCTTTAATTTGGGTCAAGTTTATAATGGTCACTGGCGCAAATATGAGTAGCAAGTTAATTGCGATTTTTCGTCCATTTCTTACAATAAATATCTTCTTAAAAAACTGCATTGAAATAGCTTTATCAAGCTATTCTGAATAGCTTTATAAAGCTATATAGCTTTTTCAAGCTATATAGCTTTTTCAAGCTATATAGCTAAATCAAGAGATTGTACTGGACCTGATGCACTGGCCAGAAATGGTACTTGGCAAGAAATGGTTGCACGCCAGTATACTGTTTTAATGTTAAAAAAATGTAGCAAAATATTGAACTTATCTGGTCAGCGATAATCTCCGTCCGTATTTATCGAAAGACATTAGGTCAATAAGCCGTATATGGAAGCTGCACGCTTATTGCACGGTACGGTACGCTTTTTTGTCCGTCTGGAGGCGGGTCTTGCATAAATTATCTTGCACGCTTTTTGCACGGTACGGTTCGCTTTGTGAACGGTACAGTTTGCTTTGTGAACGGTACGGTTCGTTTTGTGAACGGTACAGTACCCTTTGTGAACGGTACGGTTCGTTTTGTGAACGGTACGGTTCGTTTTAGAGGTGTAGTAGCACGTTTCAGGGTCTGTGGTTCTTTCGTACTTCAAATCACCATCTACCAGTTGAAGTGGGAAGATGGGAAGGTATCCCATTAAATGAAAGATTTTGTCCTCTCTGTTACAATTTCTGATTTCTGTGGGGTTCCCTAGGGTTTATAGAGGTTTTTAGAGGCGTGTCTGGGATACCAATGAGTCCCCAGTGGTATCAAGAAATTTTAATTTGAATTATTAGGCTATATCCTTGGGGTTCCATTGGGTTCTATGGGGTATCAAGTTTTATTGGGTTCCCTGGGATACCTTGTGATTTGTCTAGGATATCAAAGAGACCCAAAAAGTATCAAGAGATATAGTGTATCCTTGGAGTTCCATAGGATATCAAGAGTTATAAAATTTATATAACCAATACATGTATAAGAGTATCCCTAGAGTTCCTTGGGGTATCCCTGGGTTTTGTCTGAGATACCAAATGAATGAGTCCCTACGGGTATCAAGAATTTAAATTTGTATTATTAAGTTATCCTTTAAGTTCCTTGAGGTATCCTTGGGGTTCTGTGTTGTATCAAGAGTTATGAATCTGTATTTTTAGGGTATTCTTGGAGTTCCTTGGGATATCCCTGGGGTTCCCTGGGATTCTTAGAGGTGTATCTGGAATACCAATGAGTCCCCAGGGTTATCAATAGTTTTACATTTGTATTACGATGTATTAGGGTATCCTTGGGGTTCTATGGAGTATTAAGAGTTATGATTCTGTATTATTAGGGTATTCTTGGAGTTCCTTGGGATATCAATGGGGTTCCCTGGGATTCCTAGAGGTGTATCTGGAATACCAATGAGTCCCCAGGGTTAATAAGAGTTTTAAATTTGTATTATAAGGGTATCCTTGATGTTCTATGGAGTATCACCGTGCAAAATTCACTGTTTAATTATAACTTTATTTTGGACTTTACTTTAAAATTCAACATCTGTTTCGTAATATTTTCTCACAGTTTATTTCTTACAAAGTTACTTATTTATTTAGTGATTGACACTTTTCGGACTCTATAGACAGAGTGCCATGTCTCAAGGACTGTTAATCTCTTAAAACAACATTGTGCAATTATCAGTTTTTCATGTCTTGGACATCAAAGACTCATTGAGTTTATTTAATTATTTTATATCTGTGAACCTTTCACTCAGCTTACTTATGGCATCACCTGTCAATTTATACTCATTGTTCAGTTTCTTATAAATAATTATGTACAATTGTCAATCGACAGTCTGGAATACGGCGGCCAGCCTCGGCCACGTCCGACTCACCCAGAGTCTTGAGTCCGGAGGCCACTACTGGCCATATCCGACTTGTTTGTAAAATGTCTGTCTGTTAAAATGTTTTAATGTTGCCATCGTTGAATCTCGGCCAATAAATACGGAATCCTTCATCACTTGGTTTATTTCTCTGGAACTGTATACTGGTGGACCTTTGGGAATACGGCAAACCTACCCTTCGTTATTACCCTACGGCCCACAGCGCGCCTACACCTTATACCCTTTACGCCAACATTCCCTCACCCGGTTCGTACTGCACACGACCGATGCAGATCCAGAAAAATTCCCTAGCACCGTGCAAATCTACGCGGTCACAATTGGTGGATGAATCCTAAGGGTAACAAAGCCCGGGGCTGCTGCATATATTTTGCAGTAGTCAGATCCTGGACCTCTTCAGCCAGCGAGTTTCCCCCATTGAACATCAACTCAGTCTCAACGTAACAACGATGGACAACAAAATTTCCAGCCGCCATGAACTATGCAGACAGTTTTCTCTGTTCATCACCAGGAAACAACGGTCAACTGTAGAAACTTCAGCTGTCCTCAAACGTCCGTCACCGGTGGAAGAAAATCAAAGAACAGAGGAAGAAATGTGATATTCCATTCAAAACACGAGGACGTGTTTTCCCCGGAGCGGTGGGAAACTATCACCGTGCAAAATTCACTGTTTAATTATAACTTTATTTTGGACTTTACTTTAAAATTCAACATCTGTTTCGTAATATTTTCTCACAGTTTATTTCTTACAAAGTTACTTATTTATTTAGTGATTGACACTTTTCGGACTCTATATGTGATTTCAAAGAGACAGAGTGCCATGTCTCAAGGACTGTTAATCTCTTAAAACAACATTGTGCAATTATCAGTTTTTCATGTCTTGGACATCAAAGACTCATTGAGTTTATTTAATTATTATACCCCCGCAAACGAAGTTTAGGGGGGTATATTGGTTTCACCCTGTCCGTCTGTCCGTCTGTCCGTCTGTCTGTCCGTCCGTCTGTCCGTCTGTCCGTCTGTGTTCACGAGAGAACATTTATTGGGTTCAATTTATGTCATTGGAACACTTATTGGGTACTTTTGACTTATTGGGTATACCCAATAATCCAATTGCTTTCATTGTGTTCCAGAGACATTTACTGGGTATTGGATAACACAAACCCAATAAATGTTTGTCTGAGATTTGTCTATGAAATCTAGTCCATCTTATGGACTTTACTGTTTGTTGAAATCAAATTCTTTCGGAATGCCTTTGGTTTTATCATCAACAATGAAGAATTCAGAAGAGTTCCAAACAACTATGACATGTGATAAGATTATCCAATCAGAAAGTAGCAATGGCTACTGAAACAGATGCTAGATGAACATATCACCTGGAACTAGAGAAAACCGATTCAAGGCCTTATTGCTATCTGGATAAAAATGTAAGTTATTTTTAAGTCTTATTTATTTCTTTTCTTTTCATATCTTTAAAGATATTGACATAATCTATTTTAATCATAAACAACTACTTATATGGAAGAATTAGCCAAAGTACCCAACAAGTTTGTCAATGTTTCTTGTGTTTGTTATAAAGAAGTTTTATTGTAAAACTTTCTTTCAAGAAGATTTTTTCTATCTGCTAGTTTGTTTTTGGCATAAATTTTCATTTCCAATCGTTTTACACATTGATTTCAGTTTTAAAACTGGTCTTTTTATGTATGTAAACAAAATCATTGCACAATCCTTGTTTACATTACAAAGCCTTGTGTCACAGTGAACTCTTTATCTTGCATAAAACCTAACAACTGACAATCATTTCGATTAATCATTTTAAATGCCTTATTTGTGCATTCAAAATAGCAAAATAATTTTTTACTAAAATTGTGACCATGTCCCTTTAATACTTTATTCATAGTGATTGTTTAGTTAACTTTTTGTCTTAAAAATTGACATTGTTTCAATGATTAAATTTTTTTAGCAGTTCCAAATCAACTATAATCACTTCTTGGGGTCTAGCATAGAAACATTTCGGGAAAATTGTAAATGGTAATAGATTGAAAATACAGGTAAACATCGGTATCTTGAGCTTGAAGTGATTTCAACAAAATTTCGAGATATCCAGGGGTTCAAGATATCTGAAGTGGCTTTCTGATTAATTCCATTCTTACATGTATATTTACACGTGTTTCAGTACCTGTCTATTCCAAATTCTTCTACTATACTCATAAATGACTAATATAAACTTTGATGAACTCAACTGTTGGGATCCTTAACCCCTCATTTGCTGGGACTGTGTATACGTATATGAAATACATATCAATATTGGTACAGAAATTAGATTATTAAATCAATGTTTCGTTTCAAATATGACTTAAAATTTTTGTCACTCGACGGTTTGCGACTTGCAAGGGATGAAGCACTTACCATGTAATTACTGAAATTTATCACGTATGAAATGAAAAATACGGCTTAAAATTTACCAAATAACACATACGGTATTTATTATCTAGCTAATGCACACAGTATATTTTTGTATTTTTTGTGTTTGTAAAGCTAATGTATTTTATATTAATTTATTGCGATTTTATATTAATTTATTGCGCTCATCAGTCCTCATATCTAGTAATTATATTGAAAAGTGGAAACGTTTCACATGTATATGATAAACCATAGTCACTTCACAAGTTGTGTATTCAATATGTCCGTATACAGTGTGTTTTATTAAACACGTTTCCGATATTCATGGCTGTGTTTTATCTAAATTTTATAGATATGTATTAAGGTGGTATGGGATGGGACATCTGTAGATATTACTGTGGATTCAAGAACATTTATTTATTATAATTAGAATACTTTCACCGGTTTAGAATTTTCAAATTTTACAATATTTAAGTTACCCCAAAAAAGCTTTTGAAATAAGATGTGCCCCACACCACCTTATATGCCCAAAACACACGATTTCATTTTTGTAAGCATTTTTAACGGAAGTTGTATGATCATTGCCATAGTATGAAGTAATGGAGAACACATTGATTTGTACATTACTCTAATACAAAGTTCAACTCATCATTTGAAATTTCTCTTGGAGATTATGTATTTCAAACCATTTTGGTTTTTTTTTGTTGCATTGTATTGAATGAAAACTGAATGCATTAGTTTAATATATGATTTCAAGGGACGTCATAATAAAATAAAAATGGATTAGTTCAAATTTTCCAGTCAATTCAAATTTTCATTTCTGTTATATTCTTGCGTAAATAATTGATATAATGTCATTTCATGATACTTTCTACCACAGTTTACATGGAAATATAATAAATACACACGCAAAGTCATTTTATTTGACACGGCACATAGAAATTCAAATATATCATTTATATAAAATTTAATGACATTCAGGTCTTTAGTATTTCAGGTCTTTAGTATGTCCCGCAATTTGAAAAGAATGAAGAACTCCGAAATTTTCCGAGTAGATTATAGTCTCGATAAAAACGCGCCGAATACGACAATCTACAAAGTATGACCTACTTTTCATTTACGAGTAAAACAAAAAATATGTGATATTTTCTAAAAGGCATAAAACATATCTCTACATTCAAATTTACTTTTAATTCATAAAAATAAGCATAGTATTAATTCTACTAAAAAAGAACTATCCCGCAGAAACGCAGTAACAATATTTAAATGTGTATCAAATAACGGACCGCCTTCCGGCGGCCCGTAATGACATCAACCTCCCCGCCGTAATGTAATGTTTCATTGATTTTCATTGGTTAATCATAAAGTGTTGACCAATGAGATTTAGGCTTTTGTAGTGTGCCATCTTTTCTTCGGAACATATCGGTGGTCTTTATAAAAAATCTGAAACATTTCTTTGTTGTTGTAGAATTACATCATGATGATGATGATCAGAGCTATACTGACATCTGGACAAAGAGCAAAAATGGAGCCCTGAATTCACAGTTTAAAGGTATGTTCAACATGCACTTGTATAATTATGTATGTATATAATTATATTATCTTGTACCTGTCAAACAATTTAAGTTTTTTTTTTTATTCTGTAGAAAATAGAGTTGAGCCTTGGATAATATAAATAATAATGTTCTAAACATACCTAAATACATTTTTAAAAAAAAGACTTTTATTGTAAGCTGTTAACTTATTATATTGCATTATTTCTATTGGAGACAAAGACAAATTTTTTAATTCATTGTGAAGTGTCAGCTGCATGGACACAATGATAAAAGAATGCTAGCAGTCATATGAAACACACACACATAAATATAAATTCTAATTTGTAGATTGAAAGTTTTTGTGAACAGAATTTAGGTTAGCAGCATAGAAAAATCACTGCATGCAGACCTTTCAACTCTGGAAAAGAAACCTTGGGCACCCAAGACCTTGTTGAGGCCAGGTGCAAGGTATGTGCATTAAATATGTATGGGTTCCTATGTGTAAAAATTATCATAAGAGAAAACTGCTATTTGTAAACTGAAAGGTTCAGAAAGGTTTCTGGCAAAGCTATGTCATTCAGTCAAGTTTTTGTTAACTTTCAGAAGGGCAAAGGTTTATCCTAGGCCTAAAAAAAAATTGTTTGTGTCCGCTTTCCCGACCGACCCTTGCTTTTACCCGCCGACTCAAAACTTTTTTAAAGGATTTTTGATGGAAAAACGTTTATTGTCGTTTTTATCCGATTTGGAAAAAAATTACTCAAAATTTTGGTCACAAAAATGCTTGAAGCAGTTACTCTTCTCAAATCAGTGTAACTCAAACGTTTTGTTTCAAAATGGCTATATGTTTCCATGTGTTATAGATTTTACTAATGCTCTCATCGTTGTCAGAGGAAGTATCTGATATATAATATCATGTTTTTGTTTTCTTAAGACCAGCTTAAAAGTCAGGAATGATATTAAAGTATTTCTCATTTTATACCATTCAGCAGTCTCAGTATCTAACCGGCATGTATAAATATTGCAATATTATAGAAAAAAAAATATTTGAAAATAATAAAAAAAAAATTCCGACCGACCGACCCTGTACTTTTTTTCAGCATGAAAGCGGAAACAAACAATTTTTTTTTGATAGGCCCTATGAATTTGATTTATGATATATATTATTAGGGTTTGAAAGAAGGAACCTGTAAAAACTATATATTCAGTATCTGACATGCAGATAATTACTGGGAAACTTTATATTGATCATACATATTTCACAGACTTAGTAGGTATTTTTTATTCTGTTAGATTTTAAGCTCTTAACTGACTCTTTTCCATAGGATATGTTTTTATATAAATGTTACCATGGTTATCATATAGAAGAGTAAGAGAAACCTCCTTATTAGCAAGTTCCTTTTCCTTATGACATATCGTTAATGGGTTAAGTAAATGTGGTGCATTTCTTCTGAAACTAGGGTTAAATAAAGTTCAGCAAATATTACAATATATGTTTTTTAAGAACATCAAATGCTAATGAACTAGATGTTGTTTAATTAAATTTTGACTGGACAGTTTCTTCAGATGTAATCCGTGTGTATCAATGCTGCAAAATCCATGATTATGTATTGATTTTTTCCCAATTTGGAATCATGGTTCTGTATGGTGTCTGGAATGAATATGTATAAGCTTAGAGTTGTAAATAGCCACAATGACTGTTTCATATTGGGTATATACCTCTGACTATTTTTAGAATCGTTAGGACAAGAAAGTAGTGCCTTTAAGGAGGTTGGCACCTAAAATAATAGTAATGTCAATCATCCGAAAACCACTTCGATATAAAGATGGGAACCTAAAATGTTCATTTATTTTATTTGTGATCCATGTCACATGCCATTTTTTTTTTAAATATAAGGCCCCAAACAGAAATGATTATTTTCCTGAAATTTTTGCTAAAATTTGACATGGAAATTGATAATTTGAAGAAATCAAACAAATATTTATAGTTTGAACTATTATTTAGCTATGATTTTAATACAGTATGAAGTTGAACACATGTAGTGACTATAAAAGTAAAATCTAAGTCAAAGTTTAAAAATTCTTGCTTTACTGGTGGCTTCAAAGTCCAGTACATAATAAACACAACAACAGATGTTACAAAATTTATAAAAAAGTAATCAAATTATAATGCAAATAAAAAAATTATAGTAAATTGTCATCTTTCCAAAACTTTGCATAGAAATAGACATACATTTAATGTCTCATTTAAAAGTAAAACAAGTAGGGGTCACATCTCAAAAATTTGAGATAAAGCATGAAAGAAATAAGCTAATTTTAGGCCAAAATTGGAGTTAATTTTTTCTTAACTTCTATGAAATATAAGCTAAATATGCCAAAATATACCGATAGAAATATCAAAATATTGTTTAAATATGTTTTTAGAACATTTTGAATATATCGTAATACACAAAATATCTATAAGTTTGGTCTGCGCTGAAAATTAGGAAGCTAAAGTAACAGTACTCTAAAACTAGTGAGTTATGAAAATTCCATGTTATTCCAAATTATGGAAATGTTCATTTAGTTCTTGAAAACCTTCCACCACAAAATATAGTCCCTTACTAAACTCTGTAAAAATGTAATTTTGGTAAAACAATTTTATTCAATAAAGTTTATTATGCATTGTAAAATATGAATATACCACTAGAATTAATATGTGATGCAGAATTTTCAGACTAGAGGTGACCCAAAATGGCTACCCAAAACCTAAGGAGCGAACCTTTTTAAGCAAAATAGTTGCTAAATTGCAGAGTGTATATACATTTATTGGGACATTTAAAATCAGAATGCTTGACACATGTTAGAAAAAAGGATTTGCAATTTTAGAAGCAAGTGTCATAATTGAATTATCATTTGAAGAAAAGAATTGAAATTGTTTGACGTACACCCTTTCCAAAACTGTCAAATTTAATACTTTTACTTTCATTTTCAGAGTTTTTCAGTACAGACTTCACACCATAAGATTTTAACAAGAAAGAGGCAATTTGATGAGCTTTCATTCAAGAGGTCCCTCGTTGCTGAACGAAAAATAGGGCCGGAGCTATGAACCGGAACGTTTACATTACCGCCTAAGGAAAATGCATCAGTGGACCGGAACGTTTACATTACCGCCTATGGAAAATGCATCAGTGGACTATACACAGGCGTTTCATGTGGATACGAAGGTAGCGAGCATTGCAGGAAAAATACACGGCTAGTGTTAGAAAGCGTTTAATGGGGTTTACCATCAGAAACATCTGGTAATTGAAGTGGTGAAATGACGGGCGGCTGCCAAAAGGGTGCCCCTTTGGCTGTACAACTCATACATTTTTCAAGATATAAAGGTTTTTTGTTTTGCAGATCAATTGTATATATAATCGAGATATGCATTATTGCTAGGATTTTAACTTTTGTAAATTTTTGCAAAAAGTACCCACTTTTGAACTCGTCATTTGCTTATAAGGTACATCTTTTGTGCAAATAACTCCTCCCAACAGTTTTGAAGATAGGGATATCTTAATTTTGCAGATTAATTGTACAATCTCAACCCCCATAAACTTGAAATGATGACCAAATATCTTAAAAACAAATGGGATCTCCACCCCTAAACAATAAATATTCTTGTTCATTGTGTAGGTCATTACCTTAAGTTAGAGGGTGGTTATGAAGATAAACATTTACAATTTTCTTCAATACAGAATGTTGATACAGGAAAAACATTCAATATTTTCATATTATATATTATATATAGCAACAAGAGTAAAATGGTCAAACAAAAGGAAAAGGAAGTAAGGGAATATTTTTCAGACTGTTGCACATCAAATACACTCCCATGAATGAAAATGTGCCCAAGACTTACAGAATGTAACTAAAAGTGCGGAAGAATATTGTGGAAAAGGATATGGGAGACCATAAAGAAAATATATTGAATGACCTTAAAAGAGTTAAAAAGTAATAAATTTGCTAAGATTTGCACTTTTGATTGAGTTATGTCTTAGTGTACAGGAATTGTTAATAATATATGTGTGTGCTCATAGAAAAGAACATCATGCATATGCATTGTAATACCAGTAAATATCGTATTGAAATTGTTGATCATGTTAAGATTTTCAAAGTTTATGATGAGTTACAGTGTGTCTAATTCCACACATACAAAATTCTCTGTCACTGTTTTAAGGGAAAAAAAACCAAATTGTACCAGTATGACCATTTTTTGAATATTTTTGGATGTGTATTTTTTATGAGTCAGCCAATGACTGTTGAATATTTAAACTTTCTCTGCATTTTTGTATGCAAGCTGAATATTATGCCAGTTTAAAGGTCTATGGAATGGTCTGTTTGATCTTCTTAACTATACATGTAAGATGTCTGACAATCTTTCTGTAAGATTTGATAAATTCGTGTACATGCATATGCATTTGTATATATTTCATATTTGATGATAATTGTTGAAATTGTTGATAAAGTTGAGATTTTCAAAGTTTATGATAGTTATACATGTAAATTGATCGATTTTGAGTTTATGATCATAAATTGTTGTTTAAAGTTCCTTTAAGTTGTTGTTCTTCACTTTCCTTAATAATGATGCTCAATTTTCGTTGAATTTATGGGTGCCTCTTATCCACAAATTAACTTCGTCCATGGATAAATAATTAAGGGTTATAAATAACGTCCCCGCAAACTTGTAAAATTTAAGCAATCCACGAATTTTAATGATTTCACAGTATAGTTGATGCATTTAAAGATAAAGTTATCAAAAACTTGAGTGTGTTAAAACTTTTAAATCAAAGTACTGAAGTAATGACGGGAGTTAATTTTATTGATTGTTGTTTATCTTAAAATCAACGATGTGTAATTTTGTATGGTAAGTATAATATGTAGTTCCATAGCTGTATTCAAATAATTTCGCACATTTTTCAATTATGAATTATCGGGCTTTTCCGAGCTATAGACGGAAAACCCCACGTGAATCATGTTGTGTAATATTTAAGAATAGATTTAACGCCATCAAACTCTACCATGCATTATGTATCAGTAATTGAAATATATCTTCAAAATTGCATCCCAGCAATATTGAACTTTGGCGAAGGAATACATACGACTACAAAAAATATCTAAATTGTTTGTACCATTTAAAATCTGACTATTTTCAAGGTATTTATAAATAGGTTTCTGTGAAAAACAATAGTTCGGAATACATTACAACAAAATTATTAATTATTTCCAAGTACTAAGTCTTGTCAGCAGTGATGATGTGTGCATAGGTCCGAACACTGTTTCAATTTCCGTTTGCCATAGTAACTGCATAGGAGAGTTGATTAAAATCAACTCACAAAAACTACTCGAAGGAAAAGCATACATGACTGCAAGTATAAATACCGCATAAAGGGATTTTTTTTACGTGTCACAAATTTGCGAAAATGGGAGAGATATGTAATATTTTTAATTTGCGTCAGTCATTTCCTGCATTTTGAAAAGTTTCTAAAAGAAAAGAATATGGGATATTATTTCTGTGAGTTTAGAAAATTAAAATATAAAAGTGGTCGCGAAAATTACCTGTAGATCATTGCAAAAATTACCGTACATGCGGTATTGCATACATGTTGCAAAGACAGCACTTTAATTAACTCAGATGTTTCCCTGAATTACTTTGTTGGTTAAAATTGCACATTTCTGTATTACCCAGTAAGCCACAGACTTTTCCATGCTTTATTGGGTAGATGTTATAAGGAATAAACCCAAAAAAGCATGGACAAGTCTCTGACTTAATGGGTAATGGATACTAGTATAGGTATTTACCCCCCAAAACAGTGACAGTGTTTTACTTACTGTTTACTTATTGGGTTATTATAAGAACAATACCCAGGAAAGCATGGGGAAGTGTAAGACTTATAAGGTATAACCAACCAATAATGGACACTTCTGTGACTTATAGGGTATTACCCAACAAATCATGGGCAAGTCTGTGACTTATAGGGTATTACCCAACGAAACATGGACAAGTCTGTGACTTATAGGGTATTACCCAACAAAACATGGACAAGTCTGTGACTTATAGGGTATTACCCAACAAAACTTAGACAAGTCTGTGACTAATAGGGTATTACCCAACAAAACATGGACAAGTCTGTGACTTATAGGGTACTACCCAACAAAACATGCACAGGTCTGTGACTTATAGGGTATTACCCAACAAAACTTGGACAAGTCTGTGACTTATAGGGTATTACCCAATGAAACATGGACAATGATCAATGCTTACTTGGGTAATACCCTATAGGTCACTTTATATGGTAATCCCCATATCTATGACCTAGTAGCCCCCCCCCCCCCCTTTCTTTAATGTTCCTAATCAAATAAATTCCTATACTAGATTAAAACAAAGTAGGTCACAGGCCTGTTCGTTCTAATAGGAGTATTACTTTGTTGGGGTACTGTAATAATAGACTTTAAAAAATTACTATTTTATGCTTTGTAAATTATTAAAAAAAATTCATGAATTAAATTAAAAATATTTATTTTAATAATTTTATATCAAAAATGCATGGTAATACCTAGAATTATGTACCCAAGAAGTTGATGGACATATTTTGATACCCAATACATCTGCAAAGAAATTTAACCCAATAAATGTATTCTCGTGTGAAACCATATCATGTACCCAATAATGATACCCAATAAAGTTTTGGACACTAAGTACCCAATATATGTCTAAATGTGTGTCCGTCTGTCCGTCTGTCTGTAGACGCAACTTTGTCCCCCCTATAGAATTTTTTATTACTGCATGGAACAGTTTGAAAATTTGTACATATGTTGAACACCATCTGAAGATGTGCACCTGCAATTTTTTTTAAGATCAGACAAGATTTAATGATTTTATGACAGTTTTCATTTTCCTTATTCTATATATTGTACACTAATGTTGAAAAGTAAGGGAGGTAATCCTTACAGATTTTATTAATTAATTAATAGAAAACACTCTAAAATATATTTATATATATACATCCAGATGGAGTTTTTTGTCTTTATGTCTTAATTAATAATTTTTTTTTATTTTTTATAAGTATTCTATCAACTGACAATGCAAAGTTTTTGTTTGTCAATGATAAATTCTTAGGAGCTAATAAGAACATCAAAGACAAGTGTGGCTGAATTCATTTGTCCCAAGGGAGCCATTATCTGAGCCATGGTTCAGATGGAGCATGTGTTTAGGGGAAATTGATAATCTGTAAAATGGGTGATGGTTTTGGGGCTATTTTAAAACTGTTTCATGTAAACCAAAAGGTCTATCATTATAAGGAAATAAATAATATAATTATTAATAAAGAAGTTAAACTATTTTTAGAGGTTGTTTAAATTTATTTGTCAAGTAAATTGATGAAGTGACCCTATTGGGCATTAATTTAAATGAAATTCAAAATTACTGATATGATTGTAGTGTTTTGGCAATTTTAAAATTGTTTGTAATATTAAATTTTCTTTTTTTACATATTTTTACATAGTATGGTAATTATGGTAATGTTTTGGGAGTTTATTAAATTTAACAAGTTCATCAAAGAAAATCATAGTCCTATGGGATCAATTTTCTGATATGGAGTTCCATTGTGCCATAGGAGAAAGTGAGGAAAATTTGAAACAACTAATTGCATATGTCAAGACTCTTATTAGAAAGATATTGAAAGTTTTATCAACAGAAGAGCATTGCTTGGCTACCGGTATTTTTATTCACTGCAAAGGGAGGGGTTATTGTCATTTTGTTGGTTTTTCTTTAAATCAATTAAATTAAAAAAATATATCATCAACTACATACATTTGTAAATGTATTACTGTTATAGATATGTATTTACAGTGAAATTCTGACAATTTTGATTTTAATTTTTCTTTGTTAACTAATTTTTTTTTTTTTTTTACAATTCTAGAAAAAAAAATTTGTGTGTGTTCCAAACCTTTATTATTCAATTCAATTATTTGTCCCATTTGAAATTAGCCTAGCGGGGGTATTAGTCCCATTAGGACAGTTCTAGTTTTATATCTGTGAACCTTTCACTCAGCTTACTTATTGCATCACCTGTCAATTTATACTCATTGTTCAGTTTCTTATAAATAATTATGTACAATTGTCAATCGACAGTCTGGAATACGGCGGCCAGCCTCGGCCACGTCCGACTCACCCAGAGTCTTGAGTCCGGAGGCCACTACTGGCCATATCCGACTTGTTTGTAAAATGTCTGTCTGTTAAAATGTTTTAATGTTGCCATCGTTGAATCTCGGCCAATAAATACGGAATCCTTCATCACTTGGTTTATTTCTCTGGAACTGTATACTGGTGGACCTTTGGGAATACGGCAAACCTACCCTTCGTTATTACCCTACGGCCCACAGCGCGCCTACACCTTATACCCTTTACGCCAACATTCCCTCACCCGGTTCGTACTGCACACGACCGATGCAGATCCAGAAAAATTCCCTAGCACCGTGCAAATCTACGCGGTCACAGGAGTATCAAGAGTTATGATTCTGTATTATTAGGGTATTCTTGGAGTTCCTTGGGATATCCCTGGGGTTCTTAGAGGTGTGTCTGGAATACCAGTGAGTCCCCAGGGGTACCAAGAGATTAACATTTGTATTATTAGGGTATCCTTGAGGTTCCTTGGGGTTCTATGGTGTATCAGGAGTTATAAATCTGTATTATTAGGTTATCTTTGGGGTTTTTTGGAGTATAATTGGGGTACCAAGGGTAAGGGGTGACCCTTGCACTCTAATGAGACCCCCTTGGGTATCAATAGTTATTCATTTCTGTCATTGGGGTATCCTTAGGGTATCCTTGGGGTTCCTTGGGGTTAAAAGACGTGCCGGACTATAGTTACTCCTGCCAGGTGTGTTGATCATCGAGGGCAATGATCATTTAAAGGGGGGGGGGAGAGGAATCCGATAGTGATGGTCAGACTGGGTTGAAAACTGGCTCCCGACACATGTAGCTCAAAGCATATTTTCAGTAACTTAATAAGAAGAGGGGATGGGTGGGGGTCCAGACCCAGGAATTTAATAGAAGTTTAAATTTACATTGTGGGAGGATGAAGGTCCAGAAATTCCAGATCCAGACATTGCATTTTTTTTAAGCATTCCTATTTATTCATGGTCTGATAAAATCATTCATATCATACAAAATTATACACTTCTAGACTACTAGGCATCCAGGAGATGGCAATCTTTGAAATCCAGCATGAGTTTTGTTCATATTTTTGGGGGGGTGGGAGGGGGCAGTGAATTTGGGGCATTTTAAAAGTTGGTATGTGCCCCTATCACTCTGCTATATAATTTTACCATAATTAAAAAAAATAAAATCTTAACATTGATATTTATTAATTAATAAAATTTTAATGTCAATATTATTCAATAGATGTAGATTCAATGAAACAATGTGGAAGTGAAGAAGCACTGCTATAGTTAAAGATATTTTTGCCCCATATTTCGACGATATTTAATTTATAAGTAAAAAATAAACCTACCTGTGAGAGCTAGAATGCAATTAAAATCGATGAAAGGGAAAATTCCCAAGATATCTTCATTGACACATATTCGTTTTTCTCTTGAAAAAATTCACAGTTCTAAACGGATACAGATTTCATACAGGGGAATGTTTACATCTTTTCTCTATTCAGAAGTATTTCAAAATACCTCGCACAATTTTTCAACGTTATCATCAGGGTACGTTCATCAAAAATCCCTGTAGACTTTTAATTTTTAGCCCTGTATTGAAACCTGACAAGCTAGAGGGGGCGTTTCAGAGGGTAAATCTTTGGATTTTTTATACTCTTGAATGAACACCATTTGAACCCAGAGGTATTTATAAATATAGAACAATTAAAGAAAATGTTTGGCATAAATATCTTGGGATAGACTACTGTATGGATTTTTTTGAAAACAGAGAATACTGATCGACATGATGAAAATTGGACACAAAGAATAGAAAACGCAAATTTTTTGATATCACAGCATACAATTAAAATATGAAATATATGTGAAAACAATGTATAGTTTTATGCAGATTGTCAATTCATATTACAAAACATAATGAAGTAGTGTTTTTGCTTAAATCAGCAAGAGTTATCTTTCTTTGCCTAAAAATACTGAATCAGTACATGATACTTTCAGGGTTGTCTCTAAAAATTGAAGTAGAAGGAGAAAATGAAAAAATAGCAGGGGGTTTGGGGTCTTTCTTACTGCTACATAGTGTTTGAAATGCAATAATAGCGGGGTAATTACAGCAGATTTTAGGGATGTCAAGCTAGTCTTGACCAGACTAAAATGATTTTATTATTATATATGTATTTTTTTTTCCATATCTGCTCTCTAATGATAGAAAACCCTTAAATATTCAATTTTACACATTTTAAATATGTTTTTGATTTCCAATGATGCAAATTACATGTAAGCCTACAGTTTGCAATTGTCTCAGTCATTTTTTTCTCCAATAACAATTTAATACAATACATTTACTCCTGTGAACTATGTAGCTACATGTAGAAAGAAATTGAAATTTTCCATCCAAAGATTCTAAACTTTATAACATTAAAAATGTGTTGTTCTTGTACTCTGCTAGTACAATGAAATTCAAAGAAGATATATTATTTAAATATAACTTCTTTGAATTTCAATGTATTTTGGAAAAAAAACTCAATCCATGTAAGGGGAGGGCAGAGCTGCTACCTCATTGTTCAATCTTGAAATGTGTTTAGTTTTTCTGTAATTTTAAAAGTTTTCTATAATTGTTTCCACTCTGACAAAAGTGGGAGATGAGTTCATTCAAAAGTAATTTTTCTGTATGCGAGTTTAAATTTCACTTTCCAAAACAAATTGGGGCCAAGCACCGCCCCCTTGATGCTACATGCCTGTAACGATAGCGAGTTAAGAGAAACAAAGGGAGATTATTTTGTACAGAAGTTATCTCTCTTATCAGAGGGTCATTCAACCTTAAGAAAGGCCTATAAATTAGAACGTACAATTAAGTTACAGAGGATAACTCCCTTTAACCATGTAAAATAACAACTGTGTTTTAAAAATATGTATTTGCCATATTATAACAGTCCTGACCCACGTACTAAGATGTGTTGTGTGAGTCTGATTATAATTCTTTTGACAAACTTTTGCAAGATAGGTGACAGTAAAAAATGATTATGAAAAAAACTTTTTTTAAATTAGTTGTGCCTCTGGAAAATGTTTTCAGTTCCTTCAAACTTCGTTATTTTTTATTTTAACTGCCCCAACAGTTAAATTTACTATGACCTCTATCTTCAGTCATCAGATATTTCGTGATCACTGTTTTTCTTATAAATGTATCCTGTTTACTTCCAGCATTCCATGAAAGTAGCTTAAAAAGCTCACAGAGAAATGCATTTGATGGTAAAAAGGACGGAGAAATAGCAGCACTGTTGAGCAACCATCTGTTGTCATGCTTAGTGTATGGGAATAAATATCTCATCAGCAATACCTACCAAAAGCAACCATCACAATGTCCATGTCTAAATCCAATCCAGTGTATGGAACATATTCCATATGGAGAGACAGGTTTAGGTGAGTTAAGTTTGTAACGTTTGAATAATATTATGTGAAATAACCTTAAGATAAAAGGTACATGGGTGATCTCAAAACATTTAAACCATTTCCAATTAATGAAGCTCATAGGGGCCAGAGCATGTATCCAGTTTCTGTGCAGCATAGCAGGTGAGGGTCATCGACCCAGAGTGCCATCTCCTTGAATGGGACAACAGTCCATCATTAGTCAATTTCCAGCAGGAGATTTAAGAGGGTTCAATGGTTGTGGCCATTTGTAGACTATTTCAATCTCCTTACAAAGAAGAGTTCTGTATAAAGATATAGGAAAATGATTAAATTTTGAAACTCAAATACTGGGAATTTTCCTTTAAGGTGTCTCACTACACCAAGAAATATTTTCTCAAGTCAGCAGATTACTTAAATGATCATTATAGATGTCATTATAATGGATAAGAAGTATTTAAAGCTGCTTGGTCCGATTTTTTTGTTATTACAGTATCAAAATTTTTTCTATACAAATCATCTTGGAAAGTTATGGACTTTCTCCTATTTACACCAGCAGAATCAGTCTCCTTTCAAAGTTAGAAATATTCAAAGTAAATAAAAATAATTTCTCTTTGGGCAAACGAAAAAACAAACCAAAATGCATCACGGGAATGTTTAGAAAAGGAAACGGCTTGGTTTCGTCCCCCGAATGATTAGGCTTATTCAACCCGCATGCTATGCATCAATTGTAAAGAAAGCAGACTTCAGAAATATAAGCGAACAAAACGTACACATGTTTATTTGTAATTTGTCTGATCATTTCGACCTTTTTTTAAAGCGATGTCAAAGCCGTAATACAATCATACCCGTCTCGTCGTCAGGGGTGAAATTTAACATGAGGCGAAATAACGCGGTACCTTTTAAGTCGTTTGTTTTGTTAGGAAATTTTGTAAGAATTTTTTTCATTGAAATTTGGCATAATTGACTGGAAAAACTACTGCAATGTCTATTATTATACATATGCTAAGCATAGCCATCGTTTAAAAGCGTGCATAAAATTGATATAAAATCGGACCTGAAGCAGCTTTAAGTCAAATTGCAATTTTGGATGAAAAATTACATTTACAAAAATTTAATTCAGTTAACATTCAACAAAAGCTCCAGGCGGATTCAAACTCATGATCTGCGGTTATGAAACCCAATATTTTCCCCACTGACCTACAACGATATACAACCAAAATGAACGATATTTTATAAACAGTTTAACAAAACATTTAAATCGCCATTTTGTGACGTAGTGTCTTAAAAAGTATAGGTGTAGGTGTAGTGAGGTATTAATTACAAAATGTTATTTTATGTTCAAAAAATGTCATATTTATTGTCAACTGAAAGTTTAAGGCAGATCTGATGGTTAATTTGTTGACTACGCAGCTTCCTTAATGCTGGATGGACTGAAACAATTCAGAGAATGTATCATGTACAGTAAAACACGCTTATAACGAAGTCCCAGGGACGGGTGATTTTACTGCGTTATAAGCATATTTCGTTATATCCGTCAAGTTTACAACATTTAATATAGTCACAGGGAATGAAAATTACTTCGCTGTAAGCGTCAATTCATTATAAGCATGTTCGTTATAACCGTGTTTTACTGTATATGGACACAACATACAATGTTCATCAAGTGTCCTCAAAGGATTTGAACCAGCAACCATTTGGTTACTGGCCAAAATGCCAATGACTATTAAGGCAGATTAAATGATTTCAAATTGTCTATGGTTGCTTAAATGTCACTGAAGATTGATTGATCGATTGATTGATTTCTGTTTTCTGTCCTGTCAATCTGCTACTGGGTACCATAAGCTTCTTTTTAATTCCTACTTTTTAATACATTTTGATAGCAAGACACCCCCTGTCTTTTATGAAAAAAACATCTCTTTTTCATTGTTAGAAGTTTTCAATTAGTTTTTTTTGTTTTGTTTTTTTTTTTCAACTTCTCAAATGATGCATTGGACATAAGGTAAGTTGACAGTCCTATGAGTTATAATAAGATTCAGTCATGAACAACTAGCTGGTTTCTATGTTCATTTTACTGATCACAGCCTCCAAATTCCTTACATGAAATTCTGTAAGATTTGTTGAACCATTTTGTTCAGCCACTAGGACTTTCTAGTATGGCATCTATTATGTCTCACAGCCCCCTTCCCACCCCTTTAATCACTTTTTTTCTTGAGTTTATGATCTTGATAAATGCATGTACTAAGCTGTACAAACAATATTCATAATGAAATGCATGTAAACATAGGAAACATAAATATTTTTTTTTTGAGGCTTTTAGCTACAGTTTGCCTAGTTCAGTATTTCAATGCACCAATATCATTACCCTAAAAGTGTGTTTCCTTTCTATATAAGGCATTAACTGAATGGTCTGGAAAGGTGTCATTAAGTTACCATTCAGTAACATGAAAGTCACATTTCAGTTGACAGAGTGGCAAAGTTTATCCTGTGGATCTTTTTATTCAATTGTAGGACATGAGGAGCTATGGTATGGACACCCAGGCATAGTTTTGATCCCAGAGGACCCACCAGACTACATACCCATTATGGTTTACGAAGAATTCCTATATGATGATGATGATGGTGGTGTTGGTCAAGAGAGAAACATTAGGGAAAACAAAGAAAACTCAACAGAAAAGTGTGACTTTGAATCTGAAGACATGCATTTTGACAAGTGTGCTGAACAGATCTTTAACCAAGCCATTACCTTTGCATTTCATCGAGGGAATGCTATGAATGATAGTTGTATTCAACCTGTGTCAACTTTAATTCCATCTTTGGTACTGACTCCCTCTAAGTATTACATAGTGATGTACGATTACATGAATGACATTTTGCTTAGCAGTAGTCACCAGTGTTGTTCATGGTGGGATGACAGCGATATGAAGTTTAATATGTCAGCTGTTCTTCAGATGTGGATGGTGCTTAATTATGTAGACTTTGTTCCTGGTTTTAGCCAAAAAGCAGATCATGTTTTAGCTGGTAGTGGTAATTTTCACAACATATTAAAAAGCAAGCATTTGTTTCAAAAGACTAAAAATATTTCTCGCAAACTAATATTCAATTCTCCTCAGAAATGTAGAAAACTCATCAATAAGGGAGTAAGTGTTGATATAGATGAGGAAGTACAATGTATAAAGTTTCCTAGTATAACTACTTGACACTTTTAAGGCATACATTTGTATATTATACATGTATAATGTTCACTTGTGTGCACAAATTTAAAACTTTAAGATAGAAAATACTGGCATTGTTTTTTATGTTTTCTGTTTTCAGCTCACCTATTTCAAAAGCATTATCATGTTTTATTGTTTTCATGAATTCTATCTGTGCCAGCTTCAGCCAAACTTAGCACAAAGAATTCAGAGAAATACTGCTGGCTTCTCAAGCTTATAAAGCTATAAATAATATGTTGATAATAAAACAATACCCATACTATCTTTTTGCAATTGTACACCAGAGCGTTTTGACATCATACATAGAAAATTAAAAATAATGATAAATGGTAGATGTTGGTTTGTGTACGCTATGACCTGATGTGTCATAAAAAGGACTCCAGTGGTGTAACATGAAATAACACTCCAAGCAACAAGTTGTGAGGTGGTGGGGAGGGGGCATAATGATTTTGACCTGTCCATCAGTCACTTTGTCCGTTCATCTGCCAGAGAACATCATCAAACTGTTGTAAAAAATATGAAATGTGAAAAATAAGCATACTTCTAAAAAAAAAAAATTTATATTTCCATTATGTTTGGGAAAATTTTGGCCGTTTTTGACTGGGTAAGCTCACCTGAGCCGGAGTCCGTTGTTTGCCATCGTCATTGTCGTAAACTATTAACATTTTTATCTTCTTCTCCAGAACTACTGGGCGGATTTCAACCAAACTTAGGACAAAGCATTACTGCCTGAAGGGGATTTAGATATGTTCATATGAATGACCACATTCTTTTAAAGGGGAGATATTTTAGAATTATTGAAAATTTGTTGTTATTTTTTCAAAAACCTTATTGTCAAAAACCATTTAGCCAGAAAAGCTTAAATTTGTGCGAAAGCATCTTTATGTAGTGTATATTCAAGCTTGCTCAAATCATGGTCCCCGAGGGGTAAGATGGGGCCAAAATGGGGGATGAAGTTTTATATAGGAATATATAGAGAAAATCTTAAAAATCTTCTTTAAAACCGTTTTACCATGAAAAGCTTATTTTTTTTTTGGAAGCATCCCCAAATAGTGTAGTTTCATATTTGTTCAAATCCAAATCATGGTCCCCAGGGGTAGGGTGAGGCCACAACTGAGGGATGAAGTATTTCATTGGAATATATAGAGATAAGTTTAAAAAATCTTCTTCCTTAAAACCAATTGACCAGAAAATGTCAAACTTTTGTAGAGGCATCCTTATGTTGACTTGTAGATTCAAGTGTATTCGAATCATAATCCCAGGCGTAGGGTGGAGTCACGACGGGGTGTTGTCAAATTTATGCAGCTAAGAAGGTAAAAAATCTTTTAAATTTTAGAATGTTGTGCATGTTGTTCCATGCTGACTGGAAAAGCACTCAGGCATATAAGCTGAAACTTGTGTAGATTAAAGTTTGATCAAGCCACGGTTCCCTGGAGAAAAGTTGGACCACAAAGGGGGAGTTTTAAAATCACTACTAATGCATAGGTACAGAGAAAAATGTTCTCACTAATACACTAAAACAACAAAGGGGATTGGTGCTTACATGTACCATAAAAGTATGTTGCTAAAAGATGACAGATTTTAACTATCTACTGTACTTATTTGTCAACAGATTTTGAATTTGAAATACTGCATTGCTGATTTGATCAGCTTTTGTTCCTCAGGTGAGCGATGTGGCTTATGGGCCTCTTGTTTGAAATTTGGCCATGCATTTTGGACAAATTTACACCTTAAGTTCAGACGACACTTTCCTCAATTTTATATAATTTTTCCATGAACTTGTTATTGATTTATCACTCTTGCAAAAAATTACGGTACTAGACCAGGCGTTTATGCAAGATACTAGAATATGCAGTTTCCTATATAATCTTCTTAAAAATACACTTGAATCGCTGATGTAAACATTTTTAAAAAGAAATAATTATTTTTCGAGGAACGTGTCGTCTGACCTAAAGTAAATGACTTAAATTATTACAACCCCCGTGCAAACTCATTCTCTCTCATACATTAATTTAGTTTCTTATTATTTATAGCTAATGTATTTTTTTATTGCATAATTAGATCAACCTTTTTAGATATCATTGTCAGACATCCGTTGAATATTACATGTAATCTAAATCAAATTCGAAACTTTGGTAGTAACTGTGTTGTGTGACAAACTGATTAATTTAAGGAGTTTATCTTTCAAATTGGGACTGTTTTATGTTACATTTTGTTTTTAGCTCACCTGAGCTGAACGCTCAAGTGAGCTTTTCTGATCACCTTTTGTCCGTCGTCCGTCTTTTGAACTTCTTCTCTAAAACTGCTTATCCAATTTCAACTTAATTTGGCACAAAGTATCCTTATGGGAGGGCGAATATAAATTGCAGAAATAAAAGTCTTGAGAAAACCTTGAAACTGTAGAAAAAGGGGGCTGCATTTTCAAAAATCTTCTTCTCAAGAACTACTGATTCCAATTCAACGTAGTTTAGCATAAATTATCCTTATGGGAAGGAAAATATAAATTGCAAAAATTAAGGGCTTCTTCTGTTTTAAATCTGAGTTATTACGAAAATAATAATAAAGGAAGGGCGTGTTTCAATCGGGTTCGGCATCTGGTAAAATGGGTAGGCAAGACTTCGCCTGGGCAAAACAAAAGATTGGCAGTTATTAATCTGCCAATCTCATTAAAATTTCAGGATATTTGATGGACCAGTATATTTGTATTTGCTGTAAATATTGCTGCAAAATAATGCGTATTTGGAATTGACGATTGCCGATCTGCCCCAGCTTTAATTTTGCCACGGCCCGGGTTTGCATACCCATTTTACCAAGACTCGTATTCCATACTTCTAAAACGAGGTTCTTTGTTTAAAGCAGCCATGACATTATACGAAAAAGGGTCGATCTGACTATGATGAATTTGTTTGTTGTGCAACAGTTCGCATATGAATGGAAATTTTTGAAACATGCAAAATATATTGGTGCCGATTTTATGTAGTAAAGTGAGGCGAAATATTTTTAAATGCGTTGACAGTTTTCACACATGACGTTGGTGTTAGCTTGTTCTGATTTTCGTTTCGTTTTTATTATTTATGCTTTGTAACCTGGGAACTATATATCGTCTGTATTTCGTGATTTTTACGTATCAAATCAAATAGAAACTTCGGTAAATCAAACAGTTAACTGTTTACCTGCGCAAATTAAGCAAAATCTGATGTAACAAAAAGGTTCTGAAATACAATTCATTCTATCGGTAATTCGGCATTATCTTTTGCGTAAAGGTAGATTAATACAATAGGTTTTGTTGAGATGCTCGGCATTTTCTCGAGTTTATTCAGTTTAATTAAATAGAGTTTGATATCGCTGACGGAAATATGTAGGTATATACATGTGTATATATGATTCATTTCGAAAAAATAAATTGTGTTCTTTATTTGTTATAGTGCATGTTTCTTGTGTTTAATTGTTTACAATTTCTATTTACTAACCATATTTGAGTGTTAAGCTTCGAATTATAAGCAAGATACAGATATTTGATTACAATTCTATGTTTGTACACAGATCTTAAAAACTAAAGATTAAAAAAGTGAAAAAAATTGTCAATATTTATATAGAAAATTTTCAAAGTCTGTTCTTCCAGAAACCAACTTTAACAAATTATTGTATTGTAAACTTAACCTTTTTTCGTCATTATTATACCCCCCGCAAACGAAGTTTGGGGGGGTATATAGGAATCACCTTGTCCGTCCGTCCGTCTGTCCGTCCGTCCGTCCGTCCGTCTGTCCGTCTGTCTGTTCGATTCGTGTCCGGTCCATATCTTTCTTATGGAGAAACACTAGAAGTTCTAACTTCACACAAAGATTGCTTATGACCAAAGGGTGTGTCATGACCTTGAACCAAGGTCATTCGGGCAAGGTCAAGGTCACCAACAGAAAAAGTGCAAAATTCGTGTCCGGTCCATATCTTTCTTATGGAGAAACATTGGAAGTTCTTACTTCACACAAAGATTGCTTATGACCTAAGGGTGTGTCATGACCTTGAACCAAGGTCATTCGGGCAAGGTCAAGGTCACCAACAGAAAATGTGCAAAATTCGTGTCCGGTCCATATCTTTCTTATGGAGAAACATTGGAAGTTTTTACTTCACACAAAGATTGCTTATGACCTAAGGGTGTGTCATGACCTTAACCCAAGGTCATTTGTGCAAGGTCAAGGTCACTGACAAAAAAAGTGCAAAATTCGTGTCCGGTCCATATCTTTTTGATGGAGAAACATTGGAAGTTCTTACTTCACACAAAGATTGCTTATGACCAAAGGGTGTGTCATGACCTTGACCCAAGGTCATTTGGACAAGGTCAAGGTCAATGGCAGAAAAAAGTGCAAAATTCTTGTCCGGTCCATATCTTTCTTATGGAGAAACATTGGAAGTTCTCAGTTCACACAAAGATTGCTTATGAGCTAAGGGCTTGTCATGACCTTGACCCAAGGTCATTTGGGCAAGGCCAAGGTCATTTGCAGAAAAGTGTAAAACTCATGTGCAGTCCATATCTTTCTAATGGACAAATATTGGAAGTTCTTAATTCACATCTAGAATGCTTTTAACCTAAGAGTGTGTCATGACCTTGACCAAAGGTCAATTGAGGAAGTTCAAGGTCATTGTTTTAAAAAAATTCAGGCTCAGTATACCAATAATTCAAAATGTTTATATTAAGTGGCTGCTTGACATGTGGAATTTCGTTTGATTCGAGTCATGTTTGTTAACATAAGGATGCAAATGTTATCATGCATTAACATTTAACTTGAACTAAAATGGAATTTAAAGAATAGAAATTGGTGTGTGTACTCATATAAGCATTAACAGTTTTAAAAAATAGAGCAGTTGTTATTTATAGAAAATGGACGGTGAAATAGATTCATCCAATATTTTCTATAATAGAAAAAATACATGAGTTATGATTTTTTCTTAGCGGGGGGTATCAATTGTGAGCTTGCTCACAGTACCTCTAGTTACTCCTACTGTACATGTGATCCTTGACTGTGTTTGTGTACATTTGTATAAACTGATTTTGAACCTCAAATACCAGTGAACTGGTCTTGAGTGAATAAAAGAATTAAAAATCTTAGGCCATTCTTTTTTTTTCCATTTTTAATGCTGAACAGGAAATACCAAGTTAAAAATCTTAAGCTGAATGTAATAAACTCATGTGAACAAAATATGACACAAACCTAGGCGAACTGTGAGCTCTGTATCTTGCTTATAATTCTACGATTGACGCTGAATTTTTTGGTTGAATATTAGAAATTCTATATGAATTAGAGTATGTTAAATACTTGTACAAACAAAATAAAAGAATGATATTCTGTATATATACCTATTCTCTGGGGCCCCCTCTTTATACAATAGATAATGTGAAATCTACATCAATTTTGATAGTTTTTCAGACACGGGTAAAAAATATCACAGCGGAAAATTATCCTGGTTTGTACGCGAAGTAAATAACAGTCATTTAATTAAAATGGAGAAGACAAATAAATTTTTTGACTGTTTTTAATTTGAGGAATTGAGCACATTGAGGTACAATTTTCTTCTTCACATTTATACATGTAGGATTTTTAAAATAAAAAAAAACAATAACTATTATATTTTTTGTAAAAAAAAAAAAATACAATAACTAGTAAGTAGTTGATGAAAAAATGTACCTATATGCTCTCATATATTTTGATCGCTTTACAAAGTGGGGGGGGGGGGGGGGCAGAACGAAAATATAGGGAATTGGAAGTTATCAATTAACAGTGTACTCCTACCAAATGTTTAGTTTTATATCTTGCGTAGGATTTTCTTATTCAGGTAAAAAATAGTATTTCATGAAGGTACAATGTCAAAGATTACGTGTATGCAAAGATAAGTGTAAAATTCGAATACTTTACAATATTTATTTTTTGTTATTCTACCGAGGGACCATACGGCACAATATCTTTTGAACGCCCATTGTTGCTCAGGTGAGCGATGTGGCCCCATGGGCCTCTTGTTGTTATTGATTTTGTGTCTTACACTTAAGGTTTAATTGGCAGCTACTGATCTTCACAGTATGAATTCGAAACCCACATTTCAGATTTTCAAATTTGAAAAGATGGTTGATGTGTAAAAACAAAGAGACTTCTGAATTTCTGCTTAAATTTATATGTATACTTATATAATAATGCTACTTTTCTTTGATGTATTTGCCATGATTGAAAATAAGTGTTCAATAAAAAACGAAAGGATAGAATATATCCTCCTTTACTTATGTAGGGGTACACTGTTTGCATATAATCTACGTAGACCCTTAGATCCGCCCAACATTTGAAAGCACTTTAAATCAATTTGGTACATCTTTTTTTTCAGCTCGTCATCATGGTATTTGATTAGCAATAATATTTATACTTGATCACTTATAACTTATTCTAAATTTGAGGGGGGGGGGGGGACGATATACATCATTACCCTTACCTGTTTTAATTGTCAAATAATCTATTTGACCCACCCCATTATGGTTACCTCATGTGGACTCGCTTAAACCTTTCACATTGATCGTCTGTACCAAATGTGTCACGTGATATGCATTTCATTAAGCGTGTTCTCCGTGCATATTTTTCTTCATTTATTTAAAACAAGTATAATAAGCTGTACTTTCAACGTCTGTCATACCAGACCACTAAATGTTTGGCGATAAAAATGTGACGTGATATGCAAATGAGTTGTGTTCCATCTATTTAATTTCTTTGTATGCAAATTGTGCCATGGCAAGTCCATTTTGGTTTAATTTATATGAAGATAAAGGATACTGTAACTAAGGTTGCCAACTATAATGAATTTTATGGGTCTAAAAATCGTGGATAATGCGTCAATCATTTAAAAAAGGATCAGTCCAAACTATTGTCACCAAGTTCTTTTTAAAACGTGTTACAATTTATGGTCAAATGAATTACAAATCAAATATTTTAAAACGGTTTAGAATGTTTTAAGTGTAATTCAAAATTACTGTAACATGTGTTATTGACTGATTATATTTAAATATAAATGTACATGTAACTGATTTAGCCCTTAAATTTTATTGCCTCAGCATAGAGCGAGATGTGGAACAATTTTGTTTTCATCGTTTTATTTTTGGTTGTCATCAAAGGTAGGTTTATTCTTTAAGAGAACTGGGTGTGTGTGTGTATATATAGAGGATATCTATATATTGTGTAATTTTATATTTGCTTAATCCAACGAGTTGAAATGGTGTATATATTCGCGAGGCTTGCTGAGTGAATATAACCATTTCAATTATATGGATAAAGCAAATATAAAATTACACAATTGTTGATGTTCTATTTATCTCATACGATTTTATTTATATTATGAGGCTTTTGATACCTTCCCTTATATGACCGAATAGACCCCTCCACGATAACTACCGTGAAGGGATTAATCGAATTTTTGAACGATTAAAAACGATGACGCAACGTTGTGTTATGCGGTTATTGTGACCTTGCGCATTATAATTTAGAACGTCATTTCGGAGATAAATATAACTGTTTCAATGTAACGTTTCATTGAAAAAAAAAATTATATAATTTTTTTTAGCTCTAAATGATTAAATAGAAATACTGATTAGAAGACTTGAATATTAATCAAGTTTGTTGACATACACAAAGTAGCGAATGCCCGTTAGTTTAAATTGATTTGAAAGAGAAACAGTTGTTGATGTTTTATAAAACAAACACTAGCCCAATGATTCGAAACTGAAAATATTGAATAAGGATGCTTACTTGTGGTGAAATAAAAGACTAACGAACATCATTTCGGTAAGTTCTTGTATAAAAACACAACTGAAGCGTTCTGTTTTCATCGCGTTGTCAGGATGAACTTGTTGATAGCTAACGTGATTTGCAGTTTTTTTAAATTGAAAAGGGGGGGGGGGCTAAACTAATATAAGAAAAATCTTGACAAGCTAAAAAATGGTCTTTGGTTATGGTTATAGTAACTTATAACTCTGTAAAAAAGGTGGGGGATCCACCACTCCCCCCCCCCCCCCCCCCACACGGTTCTGACGCCTATGTGTTCACAGTTATGTGTTAATTTTCCTTCATATTAGTCATTTAAATCTTTGATAACATCCGTTTTATATTATTTCTATTCAAGATATTCATTTTTTTAAATCCTAGAATAAATGTCATCCATATCATCAAATCATAGAACAATTTTGTATTATTATCTTTTTTTTTAAATTATATGTTCCTATTCCATACTCATCAGTCTTCGACACTGTGACAGAGCAAGGAATTTGTGTTTGATATGTGTTTTATACATTGTACATAGATGCTCTCACCTATCGTTGTCCTGTCGGATGGGAGAAACATGGCGTTTCCTGTTACTTGTTCTCAAAGAACAAATTGAACTGGAAAGACTCATTGGTAGGATATTTAAAGAAAAAAACAACGTATTTTTGTAGTTCTATTAATTATTTACTTACAGCATCTATAAATTTCTCAATAATATGCAGTTGTACATTATTGAAAAAGTTTGCATTCCTTTTAAGGGATTGTATATAACAAATTATAAAGTTATATTTATGAATTTAGTGTTTTGATATTAAAAATGTGTAGTTGCATATCATATTTTAAAAACATAATTGACTTGTTTTGTTTGATTTCTTTGTCAATGTTTTTTAGGACAGCTGTGCTTCGGTTGGTGGGTGGTTGGTAGCCATTGAGTCCAAGTCAGAAAATATGTTCATAAAGTCAAGATTAAATCATGAGTTTGGTAAGTATTGATTTATTTTACACTCACAAAAGATATCTTTTATTTCTGAAGAACTTTGAATTTCACTTTTACAGACTCGGTCAAAAATCTCCAAAATCTAGTCCTGTCCTCTCATAAGTATAAGCATTCATCGTTTAGCTCATTAAATGTCGACTTTCACTTCAATTGGTATACAACTGGTACATGTATAAAACGGTTAAACGTCAATAACTGTATATAGGGTTATTTTCGCCCTTTAAATAATTGCAAACGGTATAGTCCCGTCTGAATTCGTCCAGACGCAGCAGTGTTAACACAACTTTTATTTGCAGTATAGAATTCGTCTAGTCTAAAATTCGCCCTCTAACAAGGAGGGCAAATGGGGCGAAATAAAATGGTGGCGAATATTTTCCTGCATACAGTACTGATGTATATTTCGTACTTTTTATTATAAAACTTTGATAATTTACTTCTGATCAAACAAAAGCTGATAAACTTGAACTCCATCGCAAAGTTAGAATTAGTTTTAGAGGTACATAGTAATGTGCACATTAACAGTTTTGATAACTTAAGTACTGAAACTCACCATTTATGAATAATTTACCGGTATATATATATATATGGGAGTATAAACAAATTAAATGTTTCTTACCGAGTTCTCATTCGGTCACTGAAAGATGCAATCATTGAAGAAAAATACATAATCAACCAACGTCTCCTCTGTTTTTTTTTATAATGCTCGCTGCTGTAATTTTATCATGAAACGCCAAAAAGTATTTCATTATGTAAATCATTACTTCATAGTTACTTTATCTAAACATATAAGACACATGAATCGAGGTCATTTGCGTTTAAAAGTAAAATATAATATAAAAGGAATATTGTCCATACCGTTTTATTTAAGTTTTCTTTTTAAATGAGACTTAGAGTGTTACATGTATATCGACAAAGCAAGCGTCGAGGGTATTTATCTAAATTTTCAGCAAGCCTTTATTTTTGGCTGGGTGCTACCGACCAATTTCGTTCTGACAAGAAATGGTACTGGGTTCAAACGGAACAAAACATTAAAACTGGATACAGTGATTGGTATCGTACAGAACCCGACAATCCGGGTACTTATATATTTTACGTTTTTATAACTCGTTCATACAATCCAGGTACTAATACTTTTGTTTCACGTTTTTTTTTACTTTACTTCGCTGGATAATCCGAGTACTTAAATATCCAGTTTACGTGTTTTCTTTAGCTGTTTGCATGCTTATGATTAAATTTGTTAGTTTTTTGTATAAAGTTCTATATTTGTGAATGTTTGATTAGTAATAAAAAGTTATTAAGATACTGATAAATACATTAATCTCTACATGTATATATGCATGCTATATACACACGTACAGGAAAACAGCATTGTCTAGCGATGAGGAAGGATTTTCATTACCAATGGTCTAATGATTACTGCAATCAAATGTTTGGCTACATCTGTGAACGACGTATGTATTGTTTGGACATAGCAAATTCTTTAAATATAGGTATTTAACATTAACGATAAGATCATATACTAGTTTGGACGTATAAATGCACGGTATAATTTGAGAGACAATTTTCGCATGTGATATTTCCTATATCAAGCATAATTAAATGTAACAATTATCTATCAGACTAAATTATGTTATTTTTCAAAACCATCTGCTTCATTCGCGCAGGCACCAGTGCTAAAATCCCATAATTAGGCTTAAGTGATAAAAGTAATCAAATCTAATCTAGCGAAACATCGGTCAGTACATTTACAAATAACTAATTGAAGCTTTAAAGGGACATGATCACGGTTTTGGTCAAAAATTATTTTTCTCATTTAAATGTTCACAATGCTTCAGTAAGGTATATAAATTTAACAGGGTGTTAATGTACATAAATTATCTTAGTATATTAAATGTTAATATATTGGACACTATCGAAGTTTGTAAGCCATATTTTTGGTCATACTTCACACAGACACAAGGATAAAAGAATGGCATTTAGGGGCTTGCATGTGTTTCTTGTTCAAGTTTTCGGGATCCTCCTGGCAATATACTCTAACTCTGTAAGTTTACATTCCTATTTAGGCCTTTGTTTTTTTCACATTATTTTTTTAGTGTTGTACTTTTTAAAAATCGTTTTGAAATAAATTTAAATTTGTGAGGTTTTCATCCAGTCGGGAAACCGAATAAAATATATAAAGTAAACTTTTATTAATAAAATTTGTTATCAAGAGTGACTTAAAAGAAGAAAATTTACATGTATTAAACGTTGAATTCTTCATTTATCAGAAAGAAATGTTCATAATTAGATTAAGATACGTAAAATGTAAAATAAATGGTGAATTTTTTTATTAATAAGTAACCATCCTTGAGTAATGAATTTAATTCTACAAATGTTTAAGCCTATGATAAAATTGTAATAAATTTACCATAGTTGTTAGAAAGTATCTGTCAGGATTAGCGATGGCATATGGGAAAATATAAAACGGCGTTAAATGCTTAACATTTATAACACTAACATAAACCTACTACATGTTTAATTATATGACGCCACGTGGCGTAAGAATACGCAGTGTTATATCAAAATTTACTTCCATTAGTGATATCAATAACATATAGAGATTAACATCTAATAAATGACTTATTATTTAAGATATTACGAATGGATTGTTATTGTAATAAAATGTTTTATCAGATCAACGTGTGCTTCATATTAAAAAGGGATCGCGTTTCACAGTAAAATGTTTAAATTCTAATGAAAAAATTAGGGTTAACGTTAATCAAATTTAATGGTAATTCAGGTACATTTTCCAGTTATTTTTTATTCATCACCATTATAAAACGACGTATTTTAATTTTTTTTTATCATGAAACATATTGATTAAATGTAAAAAGAAATGCATATTGAATGATACAACAGAGAATAATAATATACACATTGTTTGAAACTTTGCCTATACAGAACATCAAAAACAAAACAAGACAAACAGACAAACAAACAAAATTCTTTGGGAAATGAAACTGACTTATTAAAATACAAAAAAAACCTATTGTAGAACACCAGGGAAGGGTTTTATGATTTTGTTTTTGTTCACATCTCAGGCTGCTGAAACTGTGCGTAGACTCGAGAAACCGTTATTACAAACAATTGCCATGACAACCTATCCACTTAACGACAGTAGCTCCACCTACACGGGCTACTTCCGTGGTCCTGCTGATACAGAGATAAAGAACTACAGGGGAACTGTGGACGTCATCACCCAAGGTCTGTACTGTTTCATAGTGTTGTGAAATCATTTTTGTTCGTGGGGTTAATGTTCGTGGGTGGCCAGTATTTTTCTGGTTCGTTAGAACGTAATGTTTTTGGTAATGTAATCGGGATCATTTTAATAAATAATGAAACAAATGGTGTCTTTAGATTCGCGGGGATATAATTTCGTTGCGGGCAAGGGTAACTCACGAACGCCACGAACATTGGTCGCCCACAAACAATAATGATTCCACAATATCAGATACTCATCAATAAGGTTGAAGTTGTAACAAGATTATTGCTTACTTTGACAACAATATTTCTTTCTGATATTATAAATTAGGATTTAAACGGTTAACACACGTTTTTTAAAAATATTTAGCCGCAGATGTATAATAATATTAAAAAAAACTATTACTTACTACAGTTGGTTAAGGCCTCCTAGCTCATTAGATGCAAACAGAGCAAAAGGTGTAGATTATTAATGGGCTGCTAATGTATGCATCAATCTGATATTTAAAAAAAGGAACAATTGTTTAACGCATACTGAGTATGCACTATCCACCCCACTCGTTTTCCTAAGAAAGATAATAAAGAATTAGTTGATATTAGAGTGATCATTCAACTCAAAATAAATTATGAATTTTCAGAGGCATTTTTAAATATAAAAACCTTAAATATTGATCCCACTTTATAACAATAACTTCTCTCAGAATTAAAGAATTGTGGTTGCATAAATCATTGTTTTTTTTCTTTTTAACATATGCTAGATAAAAATGTTGTTGGCAAATGAAGCCCCTCATTTGCTACAACTTTAACCATTACGTAGCGTATATGACACTTAAATAACTGTGGGATAGATCTTGAGTTGATAGATCCCTCTAAGATCAAGTAATTTTTTATCTTCCTGTTTCGGGTACTCATTTGCGTATCCATTAAATAATATTCTCTGTAAAATGTATTGAAGTGAATTGTAATTACTTCTTGAGACTGAAATTGGCAAGGATTAAAGTCTTGAAATATTGTTATTTTACCATTGAAAAAAAATCATGGGGATTTATTTTATCAACTCATGCTAATGCACATGTACTTACTATACATTTTTATGACAATACATGTAGATGTTGATACAGCAATATTTACTTTCAGGTGAAAATAATATGTTTGAAGCAGTTTTCACAAACAGGAAGTACAAATACGACCAGTGGATAACTTTGAAGTCAACATCCACACGAGAAACCGTCAACCTGATCTCCAATAACAACTACGACATGCGTGCGCAAACAATTTTCGTTGAAAACAGTTGCGAAGTCGGTGTTGAAAAGTATGAGAGGGGTGATATCACAGAATATGTTGCCACGGTCCGAAATTGCGCGGCTCAGGACAAACTATCAACTTACTTTAGTTGTCTATTAGTCGACCAATCAGGTGGCTCTATTCAATGGGGGTCACGTGATTTAAACTATCCTGGAAGCCCAACCATTCGCGAGTATTTTAAATACGTCGACACCTACTATACGAGGAGCGAAAAGGGCGTGTACTATGCCGTTTTGAATTATCCTGCAATGAAGGCAGATAACATCACCTTAGAGAGATTCGGTTTCGTCTTGTATGTGATAGAGCCTAATTATTCAGCTATAGCTGCCAGTCACTATTGGTTTTATAATATATAAATACACAGTAGTTCTTTGTTCATTTTTTTCAATAAAAATGAACATTCATTTTTATAATTCTAACGATATGTTAATATCTAAATACGTATAGGTTACTGTTTGTTTGGTAAAAAGGAAGTGTTTTATTTCAATATAATTCGAAATAGTAGTTTGATACCTTACTACATGATTTGTCTTTGGTAAAAATGAGCATTTTTTTTTTCAAAATAATTCAAGAATAAATCTTTACCATCATATGCATACTTTGTCATTATTTGAGAAATGTATCAGCTACTTCTAAAAATCAATTCACACAATTAGTTCATTAATGAGAGTATTTAAGTTTTACAAATATTAATAAAAGAAGCAGTATACAAAATTAAAACGTGTGTCTTGCATTACGATAAACAATAACGATATAACATAAAAGGGCATGGTTAGTTAGGATTTTGGTAAATAAATCTGTCTCCTTTTTGAATGATTACAATGCTTACGAAAGGCATTTCGAATGATCAACAGAGGTTGTGTAATAAGGAGATACAGAGCTTAAAATTCTCGTTCATGTAAATAAAGCTTACGTCATATCTTTGTTAACATTTTAAATGTTGAAGTGAAAATTTGAGTTTAAGATCTAAATGAATGTAATAAAGGTTAGGAAAGAAAAAAATAACGAACTGTCAACCATCTCAAAAATCCATAAAATGAAATATAAATTCAAAGCAGAGCAAAACGAACCTCTAAAAAGATAAAGGTAGTTCACTTTAAATCTCAGTCTCACTTTCCCACTATATGTTCCTTTAGTGAAATCGAGACTTAGCTTGTCTTAATGTTATGGCCCCGGGGCCGGTGCCTAAGAGGAGTGAGCATCCTCTGGTGACCGGTCACCATTACCGTGTGCTCTTTGTCGTAATCGGGAAAACAGGAAAGTTTGTAGACAATTAAGTAATTAGTTATGGTCTATCAATGAGTACGAAAAACGTCATTCAGTATGCGACCAAGAGGAAGGTTGTATTTGCTGACAAGAACGTTGTATCGGCCATAGAACTTAAGAAAAGATGACTTCAAACGAGAATGTTGATAGTTCTGTTTAATCAACATGTTTGTCAGTAGCTTGCTTCGCCTTGGAGGAACAATTCATTTATGCTAGTAACGAATCAGGAAGAACATTCAGCTTAAAAAGAAGTTTTACCGGTAAATTGAACCATTGTCAACAACAAACAGGGCACGCGCCTTGCAAATTGTTAACATGACAAAGAATCGACTGACAATCAGATTTTGGTTGATCGAAAGAAATGTGTTTCTAAAGCATTGTAAACGATATAAATAAATACTGTTTGTGTGTGGTTGTTGTAAATGCTATAGTAATGTAATCGAAATACATGTATCACTAACTAAAATGTGAAACGTAAGTAAAAGTACTGTAAACAGTTCAAACCAACAACTTCATTTTTTACTGGATTTTTACCTTGTTTAAATAATGTCCAAAGTTAAAATCTGAAATGGGTAGGAAACTAAATCAGTCCCATTTTCATCAAATAAAAAAAACCCACATAAATTGTAGCGCATGTTGAGAGTCTAAACTACTGACTTTTTTAAACAGTTTCTGTCCGAGCGATTTTCACTTAAAGATAATAATTTATCAAATTGTTTCCATATTACAGTATAAGTATGTGACGGAAAGTCCGTATTTACATAACTAACACACAATATTTACACCTTTATTCCTCACATGGCATACGAAAATGATAACGAAAAATAATCCAAATGCAATACTATGGAACGCCTGGACTGTCTTATTATGGCAAAAATAAATTCGTTATCTGCTTACATCGTTATGTGGTGTGCTTTTATCATTACGTGATGTGCTTAAATCATTATACGGTGTGCTTTTATTATTATGTGGTGTGTTTTTATCGTTATGTAGTGTGCTTCTATCATTATGTAGTGTGCTTATATCATTATGCGTTGTGCTTTAATCATTATGCAGTGTGCTTTTATTATTATGCAGTGTGCATATATTATTACGTGTTGTGCTTTTATCGTAATGTAGTGTATTTATATCATTATGTAGTGTGCTTATTCCTTTATGTGGTGTGCTATTGTCATATTTTGGTGTGACTATATCATCATGTGGTGTGCTTACATGTATGTCATTTTGTGGTGCACTTTCGTCATTGTGGGGTGTACATTTGGCATTATTTGCTGTGCTTTGATTATTACATATAGTGCATCTATTTTTGCGTATATGATGTACGTTTTGCATTATTTGAAAATAAAGATTAGTAGTTTTTGGAAATTAGACATGGAAACTATTCTAGAAAAACTCGGATTGGGCTCTTTAACAAGAAAGTTTCAAGAAGAAAAGGTAACACCTGATATTGTATCAAAACTCTCAAAAGTTGAAATGCAAATTTTAGGAGTTGCTGATAGATCAGCCATGATGAAATTGAGAGTGGCTTGTATTCACCATGGAAGCAATCTTTTGATACAAAGAAATTCTGGGTACTTGATACCAGAAGATGTGTTGGACTTTTTGCTGGAATCTAAGTTCAAAATCATTGAAATTTCTCAAATGTTAAATGTGTCAGAGAGCACAATATACAGAAGGATGAGACGATGCAATCTTTCTGTATCAAAATATAACGATATATTAGATCATGAGCTGGATCAAATAGTTTCTGAAATTGCTACAGAGTTCCCGAAATGTGGAGAAACAATGGTCAGAGAAATTCTTCGGCAAAAAGGTGTCCAGGTGAGAGAAATTCCTCTTTTTTCAATATTTAAATTTGCAAATATGCTTTTTGATATGAATCTAACACTGAAAAAAAAAGTTCACTATTTTATATTTACATTTTGCAAATGTTTCCTTACACGAACCAATGACATTTTAACATGATTTCGCTACCTTCAAAGCCCGAATGAATCAACAAAGAAAGCTTTTGTATTAAACAAAATCCACTTATATATATATATTAATGTTTACATTTTCAACTGTCTTTGTCTGTGATAACATTACGAATCAATTTTGAACCCCAAAACCCAATAACTTCACAAAACATGAGTGACACAAATGGGCGTGTCTTATAGCATAATCGAAAAACGGTATTGTAATACATAGCATGTGCTACATAAAAAATAGTGGTTTTAAAATAATGTTGTTTTAAAGTGTACAAATTGGAAATAATATAAATATAAGTAATACGGAATCATTCTTTGAATATTATGAGGTGATAATTTCGGTCGGAGCGTAGTCAAATCCATCATAAAGCCCTGGGCTTTATTGGATTTGACCACGCCCCGACCGAAATTATCACCTCATAATACTCAAAGAATGATTCCTTATTCCTTGAATAATTGTATGACATGATCTGGAACAGCTGTACATACCAATTCTTTTAATCTTCGAATTCTGTTTCATATCATGTTAAACAATTGGATGTTTTTAAAACAGGTAACAAGAGCAAGACTGCGAGAGAGCTTACATAGAACAAATGGGGATAACATAAAAAGCAGGATAAAAGGAAGATTACAAAGAAGAGTTTACAATGTCGAAGGTGTCAATCATCTTTGGCATATAGATACAAACCACAAATTGATCAGATGGAATTTCATAATCGTTGGTGGTATCGATGGCTTCAGTAGGTTTGTCACATTCCTTAACTGTACAGACAACAATAAGTCTGAAACAATTTTCAGTTGTTTCCAAAGTGCTATTCGAAGCTATGGCTTGCCTTTAAGAGTTCGCTCTGATAAAGGACTTGAGAACAAAGCTGTCGCTGAATATATGGTCAGAACTCGAGGACCAAACAGAGGAAGCATGATAACTGGAAAAAGTGTCCACAACCAAAGAATTGAGAGGCTGTGGAGGGATGTGTATGAAGGAGTTCTCTGCTACTACTATGAACTTTTTTACTATATGGAAGACGTACAACTGCTTGATATTTTGAATGACATACATATGTTTTGTTTACATTATGTGTATCTGAAAAAGATAGACGAAAAGCTTCAAATATGGAAAGAAGCATGGGCTAATCATAGATTACGCACTGTTAAGACCTCGCCATTGCATTTCTTTGCAGCCGGCATTATCAATAATCCAATTGATGTTTTAGATTTAGATTGGGAACAGTATGGTATTGAAGATAATACTGATGTTCAATATCTTCACAATGTTAATCCCAGGCCTGTGTTTGATCCGCCTTCATATGCAGTAACAAATGACACTTTACAAGAATTGCAACAACATTGTCCATTTAATTGGCATTCTGCTAACTATGGAATTGATATTTTCCAAAAGGCTGTGGAAATTGTCGAAAGAAACAACAGCTTAACAATATGATATACAATGTAAATTCACTTGCCACTGTCTGCAAGACTAGTGTATCTTTTTTCCTAATCTGCTTGGCCCATTGACTAAGAATGACCAGATTTTTATCATGACAAAAAAGGGCTATTTAGTTACCATTCATGACTCTACTACAATGACTCTTCATGATGGTCAATAAAATTAGTAAGATGAACAAAGATTTGAGATTTGTTTTTATTATACTGCTTTTTGATAGAAAAAAATGTCATTCCTTCTTGGTTTGAAAAAATAAACATAGGTAATCAAACTTTACATAGCTCACCGAGATGAAGGGTCACCTTTATGAGATCGCCTTTATTATATCATACGAAAATGTATAATGTCATCATACAATATGATATTTTATTATGTGATACTCTTCTGTATCACGTATATTGTATCAGATGATTTTTATTGTTTGGTATCAAACGATAGAATTTAAAATACATTGCATTATATTATATACTTGTAAAATATCAAACAATCTGATACAATCATATAATAACAGATCATATTATACAATTTCATAATGATAAAATACAAAACTGAATCATATTATACCAAAAAGTTATGTTATATGATAAAATATTCATAATATGATTAAATACCATTGTGTGTGCACATATATATAAGAGAGAAATAAACAGCAATTTAAAATGTTCACCGGATACGAAGTTGGTTGGTCACGTGATCAAATCCTGTGAAGCCTGACATATTCTAATATGATATTTTAAGTCTATAAAGTATTTAAGTAGGTTAAGATGTACCATCCATGCAAGTTTGGTGAAGGTAGGACAAGTAATGACTTAGATATAGGAGCTGCACCAAAAACATTAAACAACGTAGTCAGGTGAGTAGCATAAGCTCCCCCCAACACCCCCCCCCCCCCACACTTCGTCTTGGTGAGCTAAAAATCAGAAATGTACAGGAAACAATTTGACAAACATGTCATCAGTACAAAACTTTAAGATATTTAACTTTTTGCTGATATTCCTTTAACAAAATATACATTTACCACACAAACTTTCATTTAAGTCAATGTTTAGAAATCCTGATAAAGTTTCTATTCAAAACAAGAAGTTCATGAGCAAACTTATGAGACAGTTCATACAAATCTTAAAGTATATCTATTCAAAACAAGAATTCCAAGAACCAACTTTAACATGACACAGTCCAAGGACCAACTTAACATGACACAGTCCAATGACATACTTAACATGACACAGTCCAAGGACCAACTTAACATGACACAGTCCAATGACATACTTAACATGACACAGTCCAAGGACCAACTTAACATGACAAGAGTTCATACAAATATTAAAGTTTCTATTTGAAACAAAAAGTCAGAGGACCAACTTTATCATGACAGAGTTCAAAACAGATATTAAAGTATCTATTCAAAACAAGAAGTCCAAGGACAAACTTAACATTACACAGTCCAAGGACCAACTTAACATGACAAGAGTTCATACAAATAGTAAAGTTTCTATTTGAAACAAAAAGTCCGAGGACCAACTTTATCATGACAGAGTTCATACAAATATTTAAGTTTCTATTCAAAACAAGAAGTCTAAGAACCAATTTTAACATGACACAGTCCAAGGACAAACTTTAACATGACACAGTTCATACAAATATTAATGTTTTTATTAAAATTAAAACTGTAAAAATGGGCTTGGGGTGGGGTTCAAGAATCTGAGGAATCTCAACTTATCTATACCTTAGCGGCAGGGATCAAAATTGCAAAATTTTGGTAATTTTAAAGAGACCTGCATGCCTTTAATAATCAAGCTTTTATAATATTCAGTTTCATTTTTTATGTGGAAGGCTATAAAACAAGTAATCTTTGAAAATGAACAAGATATCCGTGAACCAATGCTCACTAGTAATACCCCCGATCTGATGTGTATATGCAAAAAAAGAAAAGTCAACATTTAACAGAAAGTTGACTTATGATAAAAAACTAATTCACTCCATATGGCATGCCTAAACAAACTTGAATGTCTTAATATTTCACGCATCTGCGATGAATACCGGAAGTTGCTGAGAAATCTTTGACAAATACATACTACAGAGAGTGTGTATAAAAAGTTGCCATGGACAGGCGGACAACATTGCGTGGTCTGAAAAGCTCACTTAATCATTGTAAACCAAAGTACGAATTGCAAAACGCAAAGTAAAAAAAGTTGAACAGTGCATCTTCTGTTGGCTCCTCATTTACAGGTATGGTTAATTGCATTTTGTTGATGCATGTATTTCCTGTTGGCAGGAATGATTGTCTTTCGACAAATTCCATTGTTGGCTGAATCTGGTAACCAAGTGGTGGTTCCTCTTCTGATCCAGTGCAAAACCGAAGAATTTTTGCAAGAGTAACATCCCCACGTCTACCACCTAAAAAACAAGAATATGGGTTTTGTTATTTACAAAATTCTAATAAAATGAAATTTATTTCCTACTGGAAAGCAGTTAAATAACTGTAAATAACTGCACCATACAACAATAACTAGTATGATAAAGATAACACCATACAGTGCTAATGACTACAGACGCAGGACAACTTTAGATGAGAAAAGCTGCTTTAAGGCTACAGCTCAGTAGAGCAAAACAAAGTAGATATTATTGAAATAGTGAACATCTCAAATGGTCCCACTCAAATACATAATGTAATAGAGAAAAGGATGATAAGACTTGAAGAGAATTTTGATTTTTTTCTATAAATCCCTATGTAAAATACAAACCCCCATTGTGGCCCCACCCTACCCCTGGGGGTCACAATTTGAACAAACTTGAATCTACACTTGGGTACATGATGATGCTTCCATACAAGTTTCAGCTTTTTTGCATATAATTCTGCCATGACCTTAACCTTAGACCTAGAAACATGGTTTAAGGTAATTGCACATTCTCTACCCAAAGGCTTTCTGTGGATGAAGTATAAGTAAGATTTGGCCAAGGGGAGAGATGATATGCTCCCAACAAGAGATCTCTGATGAATGGAAGGGCGAAGTGATCACTGTAGGGTGCCTACAGACCTGGGACCTAATAACTTACCTTAAAGGCAGTTGAAGTTCAACATTAAAGAGATCACAAGCTTGTCTTTTAAAAAGATTGGTAAGCTAGTGCTGTAGCCATAATAAAACACAAAAGAAGACTTCTAAACCATTGGTTTAATTTTTTGAATCGATTAAATATTAGTAGGAATGCACTGTAGTTGTGTTTTGGGTGGGGTGGTGAATTTAGAGTGGGTTTGACATCGGCAATGGGATAACTCATTAACTGTGCTTTAATCATTCTGTATTTACTGAAAATACTTCCAATTTTCTGATAAAAAAAAATACGGGATCAGTAGAACCACTGGTACTGTTTTGGAGCAATCGTATATTCTCAGGCCTTTCAGACAAGCTCGGAAAAAATATCCGATGTTGTTTTCCAAGATTGAAGGTTGTTAAAAAAAGCTGTTTTTTTTTTAAATTGTTTAATGTATTATAAGACCTAAGATACTGTTACTTTTTGGCATTTACATCAAAATACAAAATTTCAGAACATATGTAGATGATAAAAACGAAATTGACATGGTACAGTTTATCTAAAGTAGTATTCCCACAATGCCCTACCTTGAAGTCGAGCATGCGTATTCCAGTAAAAGTTGCTAGCGCTCGAGAGCGACATGTATATATATGTTATATTCATGGTTTTACTAATACATGTATATTAACTGCAAACAGTTGCTTGTTTTTAACATTCTGACTGTATAGCGAACTTCGTAGAAACGCTTAATAGGCGGTAACTCCAAAAAAGTTTCAACATAATGTAAATTTGACTGACCCTTGTCCAATCGGATCGTAGAAGGCGGAGTTGAGAGAGAGAGAAGGAGAGAGAGAGAGAGAGAGAGAGAGAATGTGTTTAATGGGTAAATAAGAAAAGTTAGAAGTTCTGGAGTTAACACCTATTAAACGCTTCCATGTAGTTCACTGTAAATGAGTGCAAACACCGGTAGTAAATCAAACAAGGGCAAATATTTCCCCCTATACAATATACATGTACCAATAATACATGTACTCCTACGGTACATCAACTATCTTGTATTTGTACTTACTTGCAGCCTCTCTCAAATATTTCACATATTTTGCATAAATTTTGCTTTCTTTTTGTCTTCTATTACTTCCTTCTGGAGAAAACTGTGGTTTAATTGTGCTTGTAAGCAGCTTTAATGTAATTTTCTGTCGATCCCGAGGTGTAAAAAGATGGATAAATGTTGGAAGATGACAAGCCAGCTGTTAAAAACAAGTGGAAGTGTAATGACAAACTGACCATTCAAAATAGCAAATACTTCATAATGCTGAACACTGCTCATGAACAGGCACTTTCACACAGGTATATAAACTCTTCAATTTTGTTATAGCCGATTGCAAACCTGAAACTTGTGGCCGACGTGTAGTATTCATTTCATGGTCTTTGGGTTTTATGCAATTTCTTCTCATTTTATATGCGTATTCTGTTTGCAATAATGCATTGACCTGTTTATTTGATGCTGGTATTCTCTTGGCTTTAAAAAAGTGTGTAAAATTTCACCACGACCGATTAACACAGCACAGGTGAGACTTCTACAGTGAAATTTCTAAAAACTGTTAAGAGGTGTGCAGCTCATATAGGGGTTGTAGGGAAGCGGTGATGATGGAAAAATATGGCAAACAGTGCCTTTTTACGAGCGGTGTTCAGCTTTAAGTTTAACAAGCGGTGTTCAGCTTTAAGAATCCTCGCTACCCGTGGCTTCTACTTTTTATGACAGGACACCACAAAATGCGAATTTGACCCTTTGTGAAACTGTGCAATAATGCATTGACCTGTTTATTTGATGCTGGTATTCTCTTGGCTTTAAAAAAGTGTGTAAAATTTCACCACGACCGATTAACACAGCACAGGTGAGACTTCTACAGTGAAATTTCTAAAAACTGTTAAGAGGTGTGCAGCTCATATAGGGGTTGTAGGGAAGCGGTGATGATGGAAAAATATGGCAAACAGTGCCTTTTTACGAGCGGTGTTCAGCTTTAAGTTTTACAAGCGGTGTTCAGCTTTAAGAATCCTCGCTACCCGTGGCTTCTACTTTTTATGACAGGACACCACAAAATGCGAATTTGACCCATTGTGAAACTGTGTTATATAATTGCCAATTTTGTTATCCATCTCTATAGCACAATGGTTGCAGCTGCAAACTACTGCATGTTTTGTGTTTGAATACTGTAGGAAAATTTTTCCATGAATTTACTGAAATTTAGTGATAAATTTTTAAAGTTGGTTTTTCTCCCAAAATTAAAATGGCTTTCTGTCATTTTTGAGTCAAACACATGCTAGAAATCTATATTTTTAAGTAATTTAGGAGTTCAGTCAATCTGTGCAGAACTTTTCCCAAGGGTGTGGAGGACCCTTAAAAAACACTAGTTACTAATACATGTATATATAATTTTAACTTTTATGAGATCTTGAGCTGTGGCCATTTTCGAGTGAAAAATATTGTCCTTTAGAAGAAGAGCTCTTTAAAAAGATGTAAAAAAGTACCAGGTATTAAACAGTATTCACATTTTAATTTAAACAAGATATCTGTGAGCCAATGCTCACTAGTGATACCCCGCTCTGATGTGAATATGCAAAATAAGCAAAGTCGACATTTTACAGAAAGTTGGCATAGATCTGCGATAAATAGTTGCTGAGATAAATGCGACAGAAAGTTTTGTTATGGACGGACAGACAGAAGGACAGACAGACACACAAGGGTAAAACAGTATACCCCCTTCTCCTATGGAGCGGGGGTATAAATATATGGAATTTTATTTTCTTTCTAAGTTTATAGGCAAAAAGATAATGTGTGTGTGTGTGTGTGTGTGTGTGTGTGTGGACCAGGAGACATTTGGCTATATTTTGGAATAAAGGTCCATAAAATCATATGTTGATGAAATCCTAACAAACAATAAATTATTATCATCTTTCACTAAAATTAATACATCTAGTATCGTTTCCTCATTAAGCACAGCTCTTTCGTTATTCATTTATAACTGCCAAAATTACAGTTAGGCCTAACAAAAAAAAATAGTTTGTTTCCTCTTTCATGCTGAAAAAAAGTAGGGTCGGTCAGTCGGAATTTTTTTTTATTTTTTCAATTTTTTTTTTCCTTTAATATTAGAGTATCCATAAATGCCGGTTAGATACACTGACACTGCTGAATGGTATAAAATGAGAAATACTTTTAATATCATTTTTGACTATTAAGCTGGTCTTAAGAAAACACAAAAATGATATTTGCCGACGATGAGAGCATTATTAAAATCTACAACACATATGGAAACATACAGCCATTTTGAAACAAAATGTTTGAGTTACACTGATTTGAGAAGAGTAACTGCTTCAAGCGTTTTTGTGACCAAAATTTTGAGTAATTTTTTTCCAAATCGGATAAAAACGAAAATAAACGATTTTCCATCAAAACTCCTTCAAAAAAGTTTTGAGTCCGGGGGTAAAAGCTAGGGTCGGTCGGGAAAGCGGAAACAAACAATTTTTTTTCTTAGGCCTTACTGGTAAACACAATGAGATTATATCATTAGGGACGAGTGGTTTTGATTGTCAATCAATGTTACCTCATATAAACATAATGCATCCAGTCCTCTTCGTAAATCATGCACAAATGCCCTTGGTGAAGAATTGTTAAAACACCTCCTCAACTAAACTGGCTGATAGCACTCTTGGCAAAGGTCCACTTTGGAGCATACTTAAAGCTTGGAAAAATGCAAACATACATCTTTTCACATTTCCAATCGACTGTCAAGCTGATTACAAGTTCAAAACAATTCACTATTGTTAAATATATATAAAAAAATATATATATACATGTATACTTCATATGATATAGGGAAAAAATTTGCCTCTGTTTAGTACTTTTGCCTCTTTCGCCCATGTAAAAAGTAAAATTAAGACTGCATGGGCAATTCAAATGTCTCAACTTTATTTTATATACATGTATCTCCTTCAAATAACAATGTTAACTGTTCTTAAGTGAATTCAAAACGGGCGAAACTGAATGCAAGTATATGTAAAGAAGGACAAAAATAAACATGGGGCAAAAATAATTCAGTATATGCTTTTTCTATGCACAAATTCAGAATTTTTTGTCTGCTATCATACATACCCCTCACTTTAGTCAACACATGTAATCTCTTACCCAATATCTTTCCAACTATTTCATAATTGTCTGAGTATTCCCGAACAGGATCAAAGTAATGTTCTTGTATCTGCCTCAATACCAATGTAAAAAATTCTCTGCGAGGCCCACCAAGGTCAACAGCATTCTGTAAACAAGATATATATGCATGTGGTTTTTTTATACATCTATGCTTAATTGTACACTACTGTAAAACTGGTAAAACGGTACGAATGTACCTAAATTCTAGAATAATGTTAATTTTACATATCATATGAAGGATTTCTATTTTCTATGAAGTATATTAATATTTTACAGTTGGGACCATAAGTTTTGTAAGCTATAAGTACATCTATTTGTAAAATTGCAACTAGACATTTATTTAAATCATGCACAGTGTAAAGGGGATTTGAAAACATTCAAATAAGCATAGGTAACATTATTGTGAAATATTAAATAGAGATAGAAGAGTCATTAAAATCCCCAGTAACAAAATAATAATTATCTTACTTCTTCATAAAATTGGACTTCCAATGTATTTTTGAGATCAACAATCTCTTTTATTTCAACAAATGCTGTCTCTAACAGGTTCTCTCTGTCCACCAAAATAAAATTGGTCGCTCCTTCTATTGTTCCACTTTCAGATTCTAGTTCCAGTTTTCTGCCTTTAATAATTTTATCTTGCGCAATTTTCAAAATTTCAATAGGATCCTCAATCTTTTTTTCTGAGCAAAATTTAATTATATTTGAAATAGTTTCATATTTCCATGAATCCGAATTTCCTGTTGATCCCACCAAGTCTGCATTAGGTTCCTGTATGTATGATTCTGTCCTAGCTTCCGTTCTCGACGTTTCCGCTGAGTTTTCTGCTGTTGATGCAATTGAACTGGATGGAATAACTGGTGGCTCTAAAACTGGTACTGTCTCATTGGATCTAGGTACTGGGATTGCAGAATTAGTTAATTGATCAGTATTATTTGTAGCTGTAAGGGCAGCATTATAAATGTCAAATTCAGGATCAGGGAGATCATCTGAATAATATTGAGATTCATGGGGCGAGGAGCACTCTATCACAATATTCATAATCTGATCTGAACAGAGTTCCTTTTCTCGCACACAAGTGTAAACATGGTCTCTGAGTTCATCTATTGGTATTATTTGTTCACAGTGACAACATTTTTCTGTAATGGTAGCAGAAGCTTCTGTTAACAAAGAATTGTCGGCCTCAAGAGACAATGCACGTTGTATGGGTCTGATGTAAAGTTTACTTTGACATCCCACAAAGGACTTCATAACTTCTGGGGTTCTTCTACAAGAAATAACTTCTAGGTTTCTACAATTACTTATACATCTCATTATTTCAAACCCACCACAGTCACTCAGCTTACTGAACCCATCCTCACCAATCAATTTCTGCTGAAATAGCTCCTCTGTATCATCTGCATTAAATTGGATCTTTTTGGAGCCAAGTCCCGCTTTAACTAGTGCAAGTTTTTCCTCTCTTGTTGGGACTTTCATCGCATCTGTTTCACTCAGACAAATAAATTCACAGGTCCATGTTCTTCTTTTCTTCTGCTTTTTAATTCTTCCTGATGTAGATGTACCCCTCACTGGTCTGAATAAAGCTCGTATTTCATGCTGGTTATGCTGATTGTTCTGAGATGGAAGTGATACTGTAAAAAGTGAAACATTGTTGTACAAAACAATTGAGATACTTTTTATTACATGTGTATATTAACCACATGTAGGGATTGGAACCCCAACCCCCCGCCGTCCCATTGATGATGAAGTGACCTTAACCCCATGCAGATCAGATGCATGAGTGGTAACATGTTGAATTTTTCACATAAATGACATACATGTATCTCAATGATCAATTTAAAATCGCTTTGTATACAGAACAATCAATATGTACCGGTAATGCTTATATTTATTGTTTAAAACTTTAAATCACACGTACTATAATAGTTTTATTAAGATTAAACACAGTTGAAACAATATATTTAAACCTATGTTTGTAAAAACTACAAGAGCAAAACCCTTTATTTTTAACCAAAAGTAAAATATACCCACTCTTCTAAATTTGTGAAATTTTAAGAAAATCTATCATCTGGTTCTTTTTATGGGCCATCTCAAAATACAGGTAAATTGAATAGGTCTGTATTAAAATAAAATTATCTAAATTGTACATACTACTGTGACATGCAGTCTGCCATAGTTGTGTAAATGAAATTAAACTTCTTTGTTGTTGTTTAGTGTCAATTATCGCGAATTTAAATGATTTTTAATCCAATGCCATTTATACTTTCAATTTGATAGAAAGGTTGATTTCCGGTGTGATCGTTTTTTGCCAAGTCATTCTTCAGTTTGGTTAAAAGAATATATTAATTTCAAGTCTGTGAGTATTGTAAAAACCAGGTACGTAGCATCGGGAGGGGGGGTGCCACTTTGGTTTTTCTGAAATTTACATACAAAAAAATGAATTAATATAGAGTTGCCCCCCCCCCCCCCCTTTTTATGGGACCATGTAAAAAATTGAATTGAAAATAAGGAAATAAACAGTGAAATTAAAGTTAAGGTATACTTTGCTTGTCAAGATTTTTTGGATGAGTCTGCCCCCCCCCCCCTTTCCAAAACAATGCTATATGCCTGTAAAACAGCTTAATTTTAATTAAATAGTTATTGAAATAAACCAGGGCACAGTCATGTATGAATGTTTTCTTCCTCATCGTGTGCAAGTCAACCTCCCATCCGAAAAACCCAAGCTGTAGCAGGGCAAGACCCATATTACAAAAGTTATGTCCATCTTTGGGGGTGGGGTGGGGCATGGGTTTCTAAATGTAGACTTGTAATTTAGAGGAATAAAATAGATTTAAAGAAATTTCAAAGGACGCCAAAATATTTGGTAGCACAAAGAAGGGAAATAATCGGAAAGATTGCCCACCCCCCCCCCCCCCCCCCCCCTTTGACCTTTTCGTTTGTCCAGCAAAGGGAAACAACTCAATCCACTTTCTATTTCTCAAAACATTTTCTACAATAAAATGTGTGAAAACCCGCAAGGTTTTTGGTCAAGCAATTGGTAAACATTAATCTATAGGTTAATATGTATGCTTCAAACTTCATTAATTAATTATAACTTTAAATCAAATTAATTCGTCTTCTAGACACGAGCACGTGAGCATACTTACTGCGTCTAAGCTCTTCCCTAAAACGAATCCTATCGCCGATCGTGGCGATTCCAAGCCTCGATAGATCTACATCGCTTAAACTTTTGCAAATATCAACGTTGTTTACATTTGCCTCCGCAAAGTTATTTGCTAAATTTGGGAGATCAATGTTTTTTAAAATTAGTTTAATGTCGTCCATTTTTCCAAATGACCCGGATAGTGTGACGTCATCACATCATCATAACGAAGTTTGCACACCACATAATGATGTTTGTACATAACAAAAGGATGTTTGTACATGACGTAATGAATAAAAAAGTACATCGCGTAAAGAAAAAAGCATATCGCATAATGATCTTTAAAAGTACATTCGGTAAAGACGGAACCACATCACATACTTAGAAAAGCACATGCCATAATGATATATGCACATGCCATAATGAAAACTGCACATCACATAAGGATGAATGCACATCACATACTGTCAAATTCACATCACATAATGCCAAATGCACATCACATAATACCAAATGCACACGCCATAATAATGAATGCACATCACATAATAGAAGGAGTACACCACATAATGATAAAAGCACACCACATAATGATACAAGGACATCACATAACGATTAAAGCACGCTACATAATAATATAAGCACATAACAAATTTATTTTTGCCATGATAAGACAGTCCAGGCGTTCCATACAATACATAATCCCACAACATTGCCAGTAGATTGTCTAAATAGTATACATGTATAATTAATCAAATGGTGATATTTAATTTTGGGGACAATATTGCATAAAAATGAAAGAAAAGCGCATTTACAAAAGTATCAGGAGATGATCTACAACTCCCCATAACTCTATATTAGGACAGTTTTCCAACATGATTTCATGCGTGCAATTTGACAATGGTGGGTCAGAGTGCCGAGACAAGCCAGTCATACCGGTATTCTATCGCATTAACGCATTTAAACATAATTAATAAACTTCAGAAAGTCTCTTATGAGATGTTCTTTTAACGATCTTACTTCGTGAAACGAAGCGCATATTTGATCCAGATCAATCAGAACCAACGACAAATCTCACTATAATTAATTGGAGCAAGTAAACGTTTGTAAGGAGGACCTGTTGTGTTAAACATATAGGGAACGATTTAAACTATTATTTTGGTTATAGTAACGTTAATACATTTTGAATAGAGCTTCCGGAAATTTAAGAGTCATACAAAACAAGAATAATCTTGTATCGTTTATTTGTACAACGTGGATTTTAATGAATTTAGGTTGTAGTAAACTCCTATGATAAACATGCAAAATACATGCTTACAAAATCCTAATTGTGGTTATTTAAAAAAAGGGAGAAGAATAAAAGCATTATTTCTCCAAACAAACATGGTCAGGGGGGTCTTTGTAAGCCTGCATGTGGTTTGTTTACAGTAAATACGCATGCGTAATAGTAAAGAAGGCTGAGCTCCGTAACACGTGGCGATGTATATATACATGTAAGTAAGTTATAACTAATTACTAATTTTAATGAAATAATCAGATTTATTTCACGGAGAAATTTGTAATTTTCTGAAAGTTAAAACATTTATGAGTAGTACAAAAAAAACGAACCAGATTGGAAATTTGTTCAAGTCTTTGTTTTTTATAAGATGTGCCGTGTTGTCTCTTTAAAAACCGCCGTGCTATTTCCACAGGTTTTAGGAAAACGTACTTTTGTTGGATAGGAAGAAAATGTTAAAACACAAAATTTGGAAAAGTAAGATAAGAGGGAGAACTAAGTCGTAGAAGGAAGTACAATCTCCTCCCCCAACTCACATCTCACATCTAAACAAACTTCTGTTTCTCTATCTTACTATATGGAAATAAAATGCAATTAATTAAATGCAATTAAAATTCTAAAAAAATTCAACAATATGAGACTTGTAACCTTTTAAAATCTTTAACCCCCATGTATTTTGTATATAAGAATAAATCAAATAAATAATTTTGAAATGACTGAAATGTAGAAAATGAAGGAAAGAGTGAGACTATAAATAGCATTTTTGACAGTTAAAATCGAATTGATTAAGTTATTTTAAAGTTACATATTAAAAAAACATAATTCACTCTCTTTGTTAGGTAGAAACAGTTGTCAAAGATTCAGGCAGCTCGATGCTTGCTGGTGTTTGCAGAAAGATGAAGAAACATTGAAACATTACAATTCACCTAAGAGTTTTAAAGATATAAATATCATTGTTAAATTCAAAAAAATTTCTTCTGTTTTTCATTTTTATCTTTTCATTAACAAGATTAAGAAAAGCGTTGAATGTATCTGGGTTGCAAAAGATGATTTTGAAATAAAGCAGTATCTGATCAAAAGGCAGGTCACACATTATACAAACATTGAACAACATTGCATTGTGAGTGTGATAACGTTATTGTAGAACCTTCCAGCCACTCTTTTCTGTTTCACAACTAATGCTGAAATTTTGAGCTTAAAAAACGTATGATAGAAGGTTGTATTTATTTTGATACATTTATAAAAAATAAATGGGATCAATATGAGTAAAAAAAAGTAATAAAAGTTTCATGTTCCAAAATTTGTTGAATATAATCCAAAATGATTGTAACAGATGCCATTGACTTATTATATCTTAATATGCCCTGTAGTATTCGTAGTCTCTATCCAAGGAACTTTTTTTTCTTTTATTTTGAACAAAATGTTACCTATATCATCAAAAATTAAATCAAATCTCTGGTTATCTTTCGATTTAATAATCATCTTTAGATTACATGTACATTATACTTTGACAACCAGTATCATATTTGATATGTCTTAATATATACATCAGAGGTTGCCCACCTATCGTTGTTCTGTCGTTTGAAAACAACATGGCGCATCATGTTACTTGTTTTTGAAGGACCTCTAAAACTGGGAAGACTTTTCTTTGACAGTTCCTTTCATTATTCATTTTTTGCAGGCATAACTGTTTTAAAAACATTTGTACAATACATAAACGTTTGTCATTATTTAGGGGTTGGATGTACATGTATATCATAGTATAAAAATTATCTATTTTTTAAGAACTTTTAGTTCAACGAAACAAAGTAGGGGGTGGCTTATGCTATACCTAGGTGTCGGCGTATTGACCTTCATAATTTTTAGAGCAGGTCCTGTTTTTTTAGTTATTACTTGTTCTTTCTCAAATAAACTTGTACGGACGATACATTTGGACCTACTTATGGACTTCAACGACTTAGATGCAGAATCTTAGCCGTGGGATTCAGATCCTGAGAGAGGTAATGGTGTTTGGAGCTGGATAAGGTGTTTAGAGCAGGTGTCCTTTGACAACTCTATAAACTGTGTGTCACTTGCTATGTTGGTAAATACGTTTAGTCTCATTTAAAAATCATTCAAAATTCTTGGACACTTTTTTATATGGCTTTATAATGAACTGTTTAATGCAAATAACCTCATATCTGTTATATTATATATTTAAAACATGGTACCTAATTATATAAGAAGTTATCATACATATAAGGAAGAACTTTCTGCTGTTTCATGAGAGTATTAAAGCAGCGAGCGTTGCAAAAACCTACAATACCCACGTTAGCTGGTCATGTTTTTCTGCAATTACGGATTCCTTCATGGCCCATATGAAATCCCAATTAAAATATTTTATGCTGCTCTTTTCCCCCATAGTAACCCCCCCCCCTCCGAAAAAAAACTACTATATAGTAGCCCCCCCCCCCCCCCCCCCCCCGGGAGGAGTTTCTCCCTCACTTTTTTGTTTAGATTTTATTAAAACATATTTATGGAAATTCAATACGGGTTAAAATCAATGTTTCTACAACCCCAGGTTACATGTATCTGCAATCATCTGTACATGTTAAGTTTGTTTTTCCAATTTATTATTTTTATAGACAATGCTGAAAATTAAACATGTGGGTAATCGAATTCCTCATAGAACTTAATTAAGGTATTGATTGAAATAGTACTTGGTTTTACAAGATATACACTTATATGCATAATTCTGAAATTGTAAGTGAAAATGTTTTAAGAATTTTATTTATAAATCAATCAGTCTGCTTGTCTGTTTGTGCAAATTTTATCCTATTTATCCATTTTTATATAAAAATCTGTTTTAGAGAAATTCTGTTTGCGATGTTTCAGAGCCCGATGTTTAAAATCCTATTATAATGATTATAGTGCATTTGAGTCCAATATCTTATAATCTAGAGATGACCATATCACCATATACTCACAGTGGCATTGGTTTACCACTTGTAGATGACTCAAAAAATGTCAGCCCTCAGGGTAGGGGCCCTCGATGTTTAAGGACCCCATGTTTATAACCCCGTTATAATTATTGTATAATGTTCTATAATGATTGTATAATGTTATATAGGTGGGGACCGAATCTCAAGTTATAGAGATAACAACTTAACTATATTGTCACAGTGGTAGTGGTATACCACTAGTAGATGACACTGAAAATTCTAGCTCCCAGGGTGATTTCTTTGTTTCCGACCCCGATGATTGAATTCCAATTACAAAGAATAGTGTATTCTTAGGGCCCCATACCTAAATACTAAAGATGACCACATGAACATATTTTTACAGTCATTTTAAAGTAAAAACATCATTTAAAACTACACATTTACTCATATATTTTTTTATTTTTAACTATATCAAAATTAATGAAAATTACGTTTAATTCCGCTCTTCTTTTTAATTAATTATTCTTCAAAGAATTTAATAGTTTCATATGATGACTAATGATATAATAAATAACTAGATAAATAAATCAATAAACTTTTATTCATAAAAGTAGCAACTGAAAAACATGAAAAAACAACCTTAGCTCAGTTTTATATAAGACTTGTTTACTTGTTAATTGAGAACAAGCTTATATTAAAAAAAAACTAAGTCAGCTCATCACAAAAGATGTGTTAGTTTTTTTTTTTTGTTTTTTTTTTTTTGGGGGGGGGGGGTTGTACAGCGAATTACAGAATACTAATATAGTTTTTAATAGCGTGTTGGATTGCTCAATAGGGTATTAAATTTGGTTAGCAAGGCATCACATCAGGTTTAAATCTAGGTCCTAAATGTAGATTGTTATTTTGCACTCAACCCATTCATTTTGCACAAAGAAATTCGAGAACACTATCTTTCTATCCATAGACTTTTAAAAAGATTGTTCACCTAGACATCACTGGATTATATAGAGCATCAGTTCTGCTTGGAGTAATTTGAATTTTGTTTTACAAAAAATGTATTTATGACATTTATGAAGAAACAAACAAAAGAGAAAAGCATAACCTTAAAAAGGAGATATTTTTTTCCTGCAAAAAAGCATAAGATATTTTGTTTCCCCGATTCGTGGTGCAACATACAGCACTAATAGTATTTTTGCGCTATGTCAGCTTAATTAGTTTAAACTTTTAAACCAGTAATGTAGGATAACAGTAAGAGACAAAACAAGCTCAAAATATGCAAATGTTTACTAGATTAACTCGCTATAGCTGTCATACCTGAGTAATCACATGACCTAGACCTGATGTGATACCATTCGGATCAAATTAAATACCATATTGACCAATCTAGCATGCTATTGAAAACTCTACCGGAAACCTGTAATTCGCTGTAATTTCCCTAGTTTAATAAGAAATAAATTGGTACACAAGATTGTTAAGTAAGTTAATCGTATGTCTTGTTTAATATGGCATACTTTTCAACGCTGTATATTTATAAATTACGTTGCAAACAAAAGAGCAGAAAAATTAGCAACTAGTGAATGATAACATAAGGTTAGTTCAGGCTTCATTTCACATTTTCCAAGTAACTAGCAAATATACAGACTTTGTTTTGGTTTTGAAGCCATTTCTAAAAAAATTTGTACATCATAAAACATCCCGTTTCGTAAAAAATGTGCTTAAAATATGAATGTTACCGCCAATACTGCAATTAGTCATATCTATGCTGGTACTGCAGTTAGTCATACCTGATCTGACGTCATCAGTTTTTGAGCTCAATATTTTTGTGTGTAGAGCCCGTGAACTTGTGTGAGGCGGGCTCATGTCTTCAATCATTTTGTACTGAATGTACTTTTCTATGGAGGAAACTACTTAATTGGTGAGTGTTATGATATATGTATATTGTTAGAATGTTTTCCAATGCATATGTACATTGTGCAGTAGAATTATATTACAGTACATCTGATAATTCTGATAATTTTCATACTTTAGTGTAGGTATAAAGTTACTATTTATGCATATGCATGGATATTTCAAGGTCATAATTAATGATATATTGATAAAGCTATATAGAGGTACTTGTATGTAATTATGAGGCATGTGTGCAATTTCGCTGGATTATGTTAGGTTTATAATTGATATATTACGGGAGGTAACTCCATTTGCAACATGTATGATATCATTTGGTTGTCTAGAGTTATGCCTCTTTGTTTACATTTTTCTGTCGCCAAACTTTGCTAGAGCATTTCAGATTTATATATCTAGATGCATATCTTATTGTGACTAATTGAATTAGGTTATACTGATACATCAGATAGTCATACGTTTCATCATTGTCAACCATATATTTACTAGGATGAATTTGTATGTGTGTTTTTTTTGAATTAGTTTATTTACAATATTTTTTCTCTATTTTTTGTAGCAAATCGTCATTCGTCATTCGTCATTCGTCATACATCTTACATGTTTTGTCACCCTCCAAAATAAAATAAAGACGCATTTACAAAAGTGACCAAAGTTTCCTCATTTCACTGGCCAGTACAAATATTTGCAATTAAGTAGATGATGGAGGAGGATGGAGGGTGAGAAGATAGAACAGTACCGTAGGAGTGAACGAAGTAGGAAAATGACTGAAAAAGGTGCTGAATTTACCCTGGAAAGTAAAAATAAAAACCGAGAAAGGTGTTTCAAAATACTGTTGACACTTAGTGACAACTTACAGAAATTATTATTATCATCAGAGGATAAAGAAACGATTAGAAGAGCGTATAGTGAATGGCTCGATAAATACGAAGAATTTCTAGTGTCTCAGGATGAAGTACGGGCTTGGCTTTCTACCAGTGATCAGGTCCCTGATGAAGAAAGATTCCAGAAGAGGGATGAATACCTTATGGATTTGAAAAGTTCGGTAGAGGACTGGTTTACGAAACATTCAAAAAGTGTTGTGATTGATAACAATTCCGTGAGTTCTAGTGGAAGTCGCAAGAGCAGTTATTCGCAAGCGAAGTTGGAGGAAAGTCAAAGAAAAGCGGAATTAGAGGCCAGAGCGGCATCATTTCAAGAGAAAAAACAGATAGAAGAGGCCAAATTACAGTTGAAATTGAAGGAAGAAGAACTGGATATAAAGACAGCTTTAAAAATATGTGATGAGAGAACTAAAATAATCGAACAACTGGAAAAAGCTGATCTGGAAGTGGGACGTCTGTCAGAGGCCGCGGGTGACATTCATCTTCCTTTATCAACAGTGACAACATCAATACAGGATCCCATCATGCATGTGTCTACATCTATGAAGCAGTCAAAGTTGAGTCCATATGCACCGGTGTTTTCGTCTGTTTCAAGACCATTACCAACATGTGAAACAGTTAACCACATTAACAGATCTACATGTACAATGACACCTGGTATTCCATATGTGCCAACAATAACACGCCACAGTACACCATATGTGCCTGTTTCAAGTTATGAAACAAGTCGTCAACCACAGACTCAAGTTTATTCTCATCTGTCAGAGCCAACGTTTACAACTGCAGAAAATCACCACAACACAGATGATCTATTTACAGTTGCAAGAGAGCTCAACAAACCTAAAGCTGACATTCAAAAGTTTGAAGGAAATCCAATGGACTACCAAAGATTTATCCGACAGTTCAACACCAAAGTGTGCGCTAACACCAGTTCATATGAAGAGCGCTTGAACTTTCTTCTTCAATTTACCAGTGGTGAAGCTAACAGAATAGTAACTGGATATTCACATTTGGATGCAGAAAGAGGATACCTACAAGCTTTAGATGAACTTAAGGATCGATATGGTGATCCAGATGTTGTGGCTCATACTTATGTCAAGAAGGCGTTGGATTGGCCAGCAATTAAACCAGACAATTCGAAGGCATTAGACTCTTATGCAATATTCTTAACCGAGTGTCAATTTGCTGTGAATAACGTAAACAGTGCTCGAGTTCTTGAATACTCAGAAAACATGAAACTTCTAATTAGGAAGCTACCATTCTACTTACAAGAAAAGTGGCGAAATGTGGTGTATGAGCTTAAAGACAGAAAAGAAGCTGTTACATTTCAAAACTTGGTAAACTTCGTCCGCAAAGAAGCTAAAAAGGCGAATGACCCTATCTATGGAAAAGAAGTCATGAATTCTAGTTCAAGTGCACCAAAACGACAGAATGAAAGAGTGAACACATTTTCAAGACCGAGCCGGAACTTTGCTACAAAAACTATGGAGTCCCATTCATCTACAGAAAATCACACAGCTGCTGTTCAATACAAACCAAAATTCTGTGCTTTTATGAAACCATGCATATATTGTGAAGGTTCGTCACATTCCTTGGAAGAGTGCAAGAACATTATGAAACTTCCTCTGAAAGACAGATATGCAGTTTTAAAAATGAAAGGACTGTGCTTTTCTTGTTTAAAATCTGGACACCAGAAGGGAGTTTGTCAACGCAAGTCATATTGTATTCATTGTAAGAGATGTCATCCTTCTATACTCCACTTGGATCCTCGACAGAGCTTTGAACCTCCGGACCAGAACAACAACAGATTGTCTGTACCTTCAGCATCTGTGTCTTCGGCAGCGCATATGGGGGCTGGGGAACTTGTGAGGCAAGCGCTTCCAATTATACCAGTGCGACTGAAATCAAGAAACAGTGACAAATACATTTATACATATGCTTTCTTGGATTCAGGGAGTACAGCAACATTTTGTACAGAGAAAATAGCAAACTTACTTCACATTGAAGGCAAAAAGACTTTGTTAAATCTGACAACCATGGGACAACAGAAGACAGAAAATTGTTATATTCTCTCTGGACTTGAAATAACTGACGTGAATGGTGACAATCAAATAGATCTTCCTCCTATTTACACACAACCAGAATTACCTGTGTCCAGGAAAGACATAATTTCACTGGAGGACCTTCAAAGATGGCCACATTTAAGAGACATTCACATTGACAGGATACCAATAGATAGTGATATCGGTTTGTTAATTGGTGTCAATGTTCCTAAAGCAATGGAACCATGGGACATAATTCCTAGTAAAGACAATGGTCCATTCGCTATGAAGACTATCCTTGGATGGGTAATCAATGGACCAATCGACACAGTTCCAGAAAATGGCATTTTCAACACATTCGTCACGGTCAATCGCATTGATGCAAGATTAGAAGAACAGATAAGATACCAGTTTAATCATGACTTTTGTGAGCGGACGATCGATGATGTTCCAGAGCCGTCAAAGGAAGATAAAACTTTCCTAGAATTGGTAAAAAAGTCAGTTCATTTTGAGGATGGACATTATATCATTGACTTACCTTTCAAATCTAAAACTGTTACAATGCCTAACAACAGAAAACAAGCAGAACAGAGACTGATTTCATTATCCCGAAAATTTGAAAACAACATTGAATTTTGTGACAGTTATAAAGCATTTATGGACAAAATTATCAGTGAAGGTTACGCACAACAAGTTCCTACTGAGAACCTACAACAAAATGATGGACGTGTGTGGTATTTGCCGCATCATGGTGTATTTCATCCAAAGAAGAATAAACTGCGCGTTGTATTCGATTGTGCAGCCAAGTTCAAGGGAACTTCACTAAATGATCAGTTGTTACAAGGCCCTAACTTGACAAACACACTTATTGGAACTCTGATAAGATTTCGGGAAGATGAGATAGCTGTAATGGGTGATATTGACAGCATGTTCTACCAAGTGCGTGTACCTCTCCAGGATGCTTCATTTCTTCGATTCCTATGGTGGAAAGATGGAGATACTTCGAAAAGTGTAACTGAATACCAAATGGTTGTGCATTTGTTTGGTGCAACATCTTCACCTAGTTGTGCCAATTTTTGTCTTCGAAAAACAGCTCAGGATTGGAAAGGATATTTCAGTGAAGAGACTGTTAACACCGTTCTCAAAAACTTCTATGTAGATGATTGTCTTAAGTCTGTCAAATCTGTGAACGAGGCTGTAATATTAGTGAAAGACTTACAAAGACTTTTAGACAAAGGTGGTTTTCACATTTCAAAGTGGATAAGCAACAGTCGAGATGTCATGAACTCAATACCTGTGTCAGAGAGAGCTAAAGAAGTTAAGACTTTAGATCTAGATCGTGATACCTTGCCGATTGAAAGAGCCCTTGGAGTCCAGTGGTGCGTCGAGTCTGATTTCTTCAACTTCAAGCTGGAATTGAACAAACAACCGCTTACCAGACGAGGAATTCTGTCGATGGTCAGTAGTGTATATGACCCATTAGGATTTTTGGCTCCATTTGTACTCAAGGCCAAATGTATCCTTCAAGAACTTTGCAAGATGCAATTAGGATGGGACGATAGAATTCCAGATGACCTTGTAATTCAGTGGAATCATTGGTACCAGGACCTCCAGAAACTAGAAGACTTCAAAGTGAACAGATGTATCAAGCCCTTTGGATTCGATCCAGTCATTGCGCAGTTACATCACTTCTCTGACGCAAGCGAAACAGGATATGGCACAGTGTCCTACTTACTACTGGAGAATACAGACGGAGAACGTCATTGTTCTTTCATCATGGGAAAATCTCGTGTTACACCACTCAAACAGACAACCATTCCAAGACTGGAGTTGACGGCAGCTACAATAGCCGTCAAAACCAACAAGATGTTACTGACCGAGCTAGACATGCCCATCGATCGCGTTATATTCTGGACCGACAGTATGGCAGTATTACGTTATATTCAGAACAGAACGGCAAGATTTCATACTTTCGTAGCTAACAGACTAGCAGTGATACATGAAGGATCGCAGCCAAGCAATTGGAGATACATTAACACGAAAGTCAACCCAGCTGATTACGCATCAAGAGGTATATCGGCCAACAGCCTTATCATGCAAGAAAACTGGATCAAGGCCCCTAGTTTTTTATTGGAACCAGAGGATCAGTGGCCCAAACATCCAATGGAGATCGCTGATACAGAATTATTGGACAATGACCCAGAGGTGAAAAGAGTTAACGTCAGAGCAGTCATCGCAGAGCAACAGAATTCAGACAATTCTACAGAGTGTGTTAACAAATTGATTCAACATTATTCTTCGTGGTACTTGTTGAAACGAACAGTGGCATGGATTCTGAAAGTGCGGAAAGAATTGTTAAGGCGTGTGAACATGAAAAGACTCAATTCTAGTCCAATATTACAAGAATCATATGATAAGAGTGTTCTATCGCACCAAGACCTTAAAGAGGCAGAAAAGTCAATACTGAAATTTGTTCAACAGCAAGAATTTGACACAGAAATCAATGCTCTTGCATCAGGAAACTCTCATGTGAATCGTAGAAGTCGAATCAGGAACTTGGATCCATTTTTGGATGATGGAATCTTACGTGTCGGCGGTCGACTACACCAGTCAAGTATTCCAGCAGAGATGAAACATCCAGTTATTCTATCCAAAGATCATCATGTGTCAACAATCATTCTTAGACAAATTCACCAAGAACTGATGCATAGTGGAAGAAACCATATGTTGGCAAAGTTAAGAGAAATGTATTGGATTATTCATGCTCCGTCAGCCATCAGGAAGCTGATATCAAGATGTGTTACATGTAGACGATTCAAGTCGAAAGTTGAAGAGCAGAAGATGGCAAATCTACCAAAGGATCGTATCGTTCCAGATGAACCACCATTTAGCAGAGTAGGAGTCGATTACTTTGGACCGTTCGAAGTAAAACAAAAGAGAAGTCGTGTGAAACGTTATGGCGTAATATTCACCTGCTTGGCAAGTCGAGCTGTACATTTGGAAGTAGCAGCTTCATTGGACACTGATTCTTACATAAATGCCTTGCGACGCTTTATTGCTAGAAGGGGACAAGTAAAGAAGATACGTTCTGATAATGGAACTAATTTTGTTGGTGCCGAACGTGAACTTGCCCGATCCATACAGGAATGGAATCAACACCAGATTCAAAATTCAATGTTACAGAAGAATGTAGACTGGCAGTTTAACCCACCAGCTGGATCACATCATGGTGGAGTGTGGGAAAGAATCATTCGAATTATTCGCAAGGCCATGAACAGCGTTGTAAGGGAACAGACCTTGGACGACGAAGGACTTAATACCCTGATGTGTGAAATCGAATATATGATCAACGATCGACCAATCACAAAGAATACAGATCACCACTCTGATTTGGAACCACTTACACCAAACCATTTGCTCTTAATGAAGCGGAAACCGAACCTGCCTCCAGGAGTTTTTGATAAGGACGACATCTATCACAGGAGAAGGTGGAGACAAGTTCAATATATGGCAAACCTGTTTTGGCATAGATGGGTACGGGAATACCTACCGCTTTTACAAGAAAGACAGAAGTGGCACGAAAACAAACGGAACTTGCAAATTGGTGATGTTGTGTTAATAGTCGATTCTAATTCTCCGAGAAATTCGTGGCCTATGGGCATTATTTGTGAAACTATCCCGGACTGCAACGGACTTGTGCGACAAGTTAAAGTTAAAACTGCGACAAATATTCTGATCCGCCCCGTTGATAAACTCTGCCGGATTCTAGAAGGAGATTGTTAGAACTGTTTGATTATTACGAACTTGTGCAAATTTCTGTATTATTATTTGTGATCATTGAATGTTTGTTCATTGTTGACATTTTCTAGGAACAATTGCTAGTGAAGACACAAATTTGATAAAAAAACTAGGTTGTTTGTAACTTAATGATGTAGAGTATTTTCGACGTAATTGTGTCATATTCATTCCACAATTAGGGGGCTGGGTTGTTACCGCCAATACTGCAATTAGTCATATCTATGCTGGTACTGCAGTTAGTCATACCTGATCTGACGTCATCAGTTTTTGAGCTCAATATTTTTGTGTGTAGAGCCCGTGAACTTGTGTGAGGCGGGCTCATGTCTTCAATCATTTTGTACTGAATGTACTTTTCTATGGAGGAAACTACTTAATTGGTGAGTGTTATGATATATGTATATTGTTAGAATGTTTTCCAATGCATATGTACATTGTGCAGTAGAATTATATTACAGTACATCTGATAATTCTGATAATTTTCATACTTTAGTGTAGGTATAAAGTTACTATTTATGCATATGCATGGATATTTCAAGGTCATAATTAATGATATATTGATAAAGCTATATAGAGGTACTTGTATGTAATTATGAGGCATGTGTGCAATTTCGCTGGATTATGTTAGGTTTATAATTGATATATTACGGGAGGTAACTCCATTTGCAACATGTATGATATCATTTGGTTGTCTAGAGTTATGCCTCTTTGTTTACATTTTTCTGTCGCCAAACTTTGCTAGAGCATTTCAGATTTATATATCTAGATGCATATCTTATTGTGACTAATTGAATTAGGTTATACTGATACATCAGATAGTCATACGTTTCATCATTGTCAACCATATATTTACTAGGATGAATTTGTATGTGTGTTTTTTTTGAATTAGTTTATTTACAATATTTTTTCTCTATTTTTTGTAGCAAATCGTCATTCGTCATTCGTCATTCGTCATACATCTTACATGTTTTGTCACCCTCCAAAATAAAATAAAGACGCATTTACAAAAGTGACCAAAGTTTCCTCATTTCACTGGCCAGTACAATGAATATGCGTAACTTTAAAAACAAAATTGTAAATACTAACTTTACACATGCTTTTAATACATAATCAATTATAATACCCATAACCCATTATTTAGAACCCCATCAATCGAAGTAAAATATTTCAGTTTCTCAACGTATCATTGCACCCTGTTTGATATTAAGAAGAAAAAATATATAATTTTATTTAAGGAAGGAGTCTTTTCTGGTTTTTCTCTTGTCAAACGTAAATTTGATTAATTGTTCATTAAATCAAGATGAAAGGAAATTAAAATAGTATATTTTTCTTTCTTTTTTAATTATCATACAACTTGGCATAGAAACAGTAATCAATGTTTAGAATCTAACAAGGACTATATTTTTGGTGTAATATTGGCGTAGGAAAATATCACATGCTTCGTAATTTAGAATTCCTGCAGAATAATGAGTCTGTTTTAGCATTAAAAAAACATAATATTAATGTTGGATTTTTTTTACTGATACGAACTATTGATATGATACTTGGGTTTCAGAATATGTTTTTAAAATATGATTTGCCTATCAAATCACATTTTTATAGGTTTTTTCAAGCACCCATTCAATACATTGATTTGTGTGAAAAAATCACTAAAATCAGATTTTTTCTCTTATTAAATGGTCAATATATTAGCTTTTCTGTCAATTTATATGAAGTTTTTGTTATGCATAAAAATCAGAAATATATTACCATTGGAAGCATAAAAAAATAGTCAAAATTTCTTCAAAATTTAAGTAAATTAGACGAAACCCGGACTAAGCAATATCAATTTTAGTATAAATATTTATTCCAATTTAGTAGTATAAGCTGATTGACAATCTAATATTCTATAATTTCATTGAAGAATAGAATATTCAAATCTTAAACAAATGTCTACAGAACTATAAAGAGCTACACTTTGTTTAATCATCATTTACGTTGTGGATAAAGGTAGAGACCTTGACTTGACCTTTATACGAAAACAAAAAAGTCAAATTTGATTAAACTGATAGAATCATTTGGTAATATAATCCGTTTGACTGTGTCAAAATTTCATGAATTTCTTATGATAAGAAGTATGTTTGATAACGAGAAGACTCCTTCCTTAAGACCGTCAATTATAACGGTATTAAATTTAAATTGATAGCCTTTTGGACGAAAGGAGTAATACGTTTCCACATCTTATTCCCTTCCTCTATAAAAGTCAGTTAGTTTCCTGGGATTAGCTTATACATGAATAAAAATACATGGGAAAATTAAAGTTCCAAACCGTATTCTGAGGTGTTCATTACGTCGAAGTCAAAACTGTAGGTAAACATCGACTAGATGAAAAAGATTCGAGGTATTGAGAAATCCGTGTAAAAGGTGTTACAAAAAGGTGTGACAAAAGGTGAAGTAAATGATAATGACGCATGAATGTTATAAAGTCCCGTACCTTTGTTCATATCAGGGGTGAAAAAATCATGTATTTTGTTCAATGTATTAATAAATGCCATAATTATCCATCATTATGATAAATCAATATCATATCAGGTATGGCAAATTATTGCCTCGAATGGTCAGCCATAAATATGACCGGAATGTAAAACAGGGGGAAACTCCACTATATAGTAGGTTTTCCATGGGGGTATTCTGGCTATAAAAAGGGGGGAAACCCGCGATATAGTCAGCTTTCCGTGGGGGAAAAAAATAGGAGTGTGAGCTATTTTATGCCTCCAAATGCATCACAGAAGGTTTTTAATAGCATTGTGTTTCCATATTTAACTTATTGTTGTACTGTCTGGTGTAATGTAAACAACCAACTGTATTTAGAGAAATTGTTCAAACTGCAGAATGGGGCCGCCAGAATACTGTTAAATGTACGTGATATCTTTACTCCTACTAGTTTTTTTTTTACTTCTTTAGCATGGATGCAAATTAACGATTATTTTATATTTAAACAAGTGATCTTTTTATACAAGTTTTTACACAACCAAATGCCTGCTTATCTTTCTGTGTTTCGATAAACAAGATGATGTTAATTGTTGTCAAACCAGATCAAATGATTTTATGTCAAACCTTTTATATTTACCACGTCCCAAAACAGAAAATTACAGACGTTCCTATAGTCGGCATTTCTTTGGAACAAAAGTTCTCAAAATGTCCGAAACTCTACTTCAGTAAGTAATTTTAAATCTTTGTAACTTAGGGAGTATCTCAATAGAGCTATTATTTGACTCTTATAGTCCTTTTATACCCCACTTTTTAATACATATTGTAACAGTAACATGTATATTACCATATACTAAGACAGTAATGTGCTTGTATATCCTATAAATGTGTGTGTTTATATTTAGATGCTAATTTTATCATTATGATATGTAGGATTGTAAATATGTTTTAATGCAGGACCAAGATGTAAACTAGCTACAGCTAATCGTGTAATCCTGGATAAATAAAGGTTATTATTATTGATAAAGTATAAATATGATATTTCCCCCCAAAATAATGTTCCCTAACATTGAAGCGCAATGGGTTAGAGCGTTTACAGGTCTGTTAGAGCATTGGGGTCCAAGGTGTATTTTTGGTAACTTTGCTAATTATACAAATTAATTTTCATGGGGGCGGGGGAGGTTATGGGCCCCTCACTCTCACCCCTTTTCTAAATCTGTGCACACGTCGATGTACATGTAGACACACGGAAGCAAATTTAAAGCCGGCAACCGCCGCGTGGAGGGGGAATAATTTAATTTTGTTTGTAATAAATATATAGACAATTATGCTTTCCATGACATGAAATGTTAATATTATTGATTGACTTAAAATTACTTAACTTAATATGCAAACATTTCAACACCAAATTTTACATAAAGTGCATAATTATGGGAAGGGATCTCATCCTTCAGTTACGAAAATTATAATTTTTAAATGTTTTACCGGAACTTGCATGTGACCTTTATTTTAAATTAAACTGGTAAAACACAGTGCTATTTAGGGGCAAACACTTGGTGCGGCTATTACTGTCCAGTGACAGCATTTAGTCTTTAGCTGTTTCTGTTTGCATGTTTATTGTTAAATTTGTTAGTTTGTTGTATAAAGTTCCATATTTGTGAATGTTTGATAAAAAGTTGTTAAAATACTGATAGATACATGTATTTATACATGTATATATGCATCCTATATACACTTACAGGAAAACAGCATTGTCTAGCGATGAGGGAGTTTCTCCTTTACCAATGGTCTAATGATTACTGCAATCAAATGTTTGGCTACATCTGTGAACGACGTATGTATTAGTGTTTATCCATTTTTTTTTCATGGATTTCATTTCTTAAACGCTTCAAGTCGTTTCATAAGATTAAACTTTGCCATTTACCCTATATAAAAGTGGTTGAAAAATAATCCAAAGGTGATTAAATGTTAAAGCTCTTCCAGTTGGTCACCTATCTTGATTGTTTAGTTTATATTTAACATACGTTTAGTTTAGTTTTTAGTTAATTATTTATTTGTCGAGAAAGAGGTTCATCTGTCTGTGAATTATACAAAAATGACAATTAACTATATCATTGATTGGCTTATGTTTATTCTTTTCTAGGAAATATTTGTAAGATTTATTTGCAGTACATATGTATTGTTTTTCACATACGTTTATTTCTAACAACTCCTCAGCTCCTTGATAAGAGATCAAAAGTAATTATTATATGCATATGTTAATATATTCACTTTTAAATATTGAATATCCGTTTGTATTTTTAGCATTGCTTCTTTTGACCTCAGTGCAGCTTTAAAAGAAGTGGACAAGGATAGGCGAGAGTTGACATTTACATGTATGAATATCTGACAAAATAAACTAATGTAAATAAAAATGATTAAAAAAACAAATCATTTATTAAAATTAATAACGATTGTGATTTCTTCTTTATAAATGTATTTTCGACCTGTTTTTCACCTACTGCATGTATCTAACAGGAGTTGACCAGATATTTAATATAAAAAATTCAAAAGGTCCCTGCAACATTAAATATGGTGAACCATGCAAGAAAAGGCAAATGACTTGACCTTTCAGTATGAGAACTGTTATTGAAGTACCCCATTCGATAATTGATTGAATGTTACAAAACCTTGCAAAATTTAAATAAGTAAACCAACATGGAAAAATTCACAGGAACAAAAATTGATTTACTACGGAGATTTAAAATTCAAAAAGTTAACATCTTTTCTCTATTCCGAAGTCACTCGAAATACCTTGCACAGTTTTTCATCGCAATTTTTCGGGTCTGTTGAAATACAAAATCACCGTAGACATCACATTTTGAAGCCATTTATCGAACCATGAAAGGACAGATGGAGCTTTTCAAAAGAGTAATATTGGCAAATTATACTTTTGAATGAACATCGTAAGAACCCTAATATACTTTAAAATATCGAGCATTTTTAAAAAATAAAATGTGAAAAGAGGATTTATTTGGTAAGAGTATTGAAATTTTCTTAGTGTTATCATTGTTGCTACGTTAAATTGAAAGTTCGACAACTTTATCTTTTTACAAGCAAAAATTCACACCGTTGCCAACACATATGTCATTGTTAGTATGAATGATCTGTTAACTGAGTATTAAGTTCGTTGTCCTCTTCAACGACAGCTATTTTCTTCCAATTTATATTGTTTCAAGAGGGCTAGGACTCGTCCAAATGTAATGAGAAAGTATGAAACGCCAAAAGCAAACTACATTTTTTCAGCTGACTAATAAACGATCAAAACATTATCATAGTTTTATTTTTTCACTTTTTCCAACCCTGGAGAGAGAGAGAGAGAGAGAGATAGAGAGAGAGAGAGAGAGAGAGAGAGAGAGAGAGAGATATGTTAATCTAAGGAAAAACCTCAGTTGTCGGTGAATAATACACTAACTTAAATACATACAAAAGACACAAAACGAGTTAAATATAAACGCTTTTATTTTCTTAAGTATTTTACAATTATAACATAATAAAAATTGCTATGACGCAATAAAAACTATTATAAAGTTGGATTTCACACTATTATCTTAAACAAATAATACAACTGAACAAAAAGTAATGATAATACTAACTAGCCATTAAATAAAGATTTGAAAGTTTTAATGTTGTTTTTATCCTGTCTTTCAATAGTAATTTGTACCGTTCATAGAAAGAAAAACAAGTAAATGATTTATTTACGCACAAGTAATCGCTAGCAAAGCTGAATACTTTGTTTGTGGATTCATATTTCTTTCCCCGAGAGAACAGGAAGAAAATTATGGTTTAATAGAAACACTTTGTTTGACAATGTTTCTCTTGCATTATTTTCTTTAGTGATTATGTGGACACGATACGGTTCTAACTTAACTAAGCTGGAAGAGTGATTGGAGGGTGAGTTTGAGTTAGCCTTTGTTAGAAAATAGCGTTATTTGATATACATTAACAAAACGTTATATACATTTTCTGGCTACAAGTTTTATGTATTTTAGATTAAGCTACATGTGTGTGTAGTATTTTGCTATATAATTTTAAATAGCAATTTAATTAGTATCATGGAACCCATTTCTTTACCAAGTATCAGAACACGTCTCAATATAATACAGGCAATCTTCATCATGAAATTGGTGGGATTACACCTTTTTTTTTAAGATGGTGCCTCGAGAACTTCACAAGCTAAATAATAACCAATTTGCACATTGTGTTTTATTAACTACAGTTTAGTTTGATTTTGTTAGGGGTTTGTGTGGAGCTGAAACGACACGCTGTTTAAGTTTCTATTTAGACAAGGAGAAAAAAAAATACCATGTGCAATGACAAACAATTCATACATTTAAAAATGACTTGCTCAACTACGTAGTAAATGATACTTTATCATTGTTTGCTCAAAATTCGATGTAATGGACTAGTTCCATTGTTTAAACAGATGTGATTGCATTTACTAATTTTTATTGAAAATGGTCAATGATAATATATATATATTTGATCAAATGTTATAAGAAGACTGGCTCTGTTGTCGAAGCGGACATAAATCTCTTCCCCATTTCAAAGTAAAATTTATCCTTGTCACTCTTGTTTCCATCACCAATAGATTTAGAGAACTTAATCCGTTGTTCAAAGTTTATTGACAGCACTATTTTCCTTAAACATTTTTATAACGTATCCATGTCCATTTTGGCTCGCTATATCGGAAGGACTAGTCCCGTGTTCAATGCATAAGTTAATGTCCGCTCCGTTTGTTAATAAATAATTTACTACTTTAGCGTGGCCTTCTCTAGAAGCTTCGTAAAGAGGACTTGCTCCGTTTTTCTTACGTTGATTAATATCTGCTTTATTATTCAGCAAAATGTTAACGATGCTGTAATGTCCCTTTTGACAAGCTATGTGGAGAGGGCATGATCCGTCCTCGATACATAAATTAGCATTTGCCCCATTATTTAGTAATAATTCTACAATTTTTTTGTTTCCATTTTCACAAGCAATATACAAAGGACTATATTTGCTGTTTTTCAAACATAAATTAGTGTCTACTTTATAACCTAGTAGCATTTTTACAATTTTCTCATGTTCTTCCTGACAGGCCATATATAAAGGACTTGCTCCGTTTTTCATACATAAGTTAATGTTTGCTTTCCTATGTAATAGCCATTGAACAATGTTAGCATGTCCTTCTTCACAAGCAATTAAAAGTAGACTAGCTCCAGATTCCAAACATGTGTTTATTTCTGCGCCATTATGAAGCAAATATTCCACGATTTTGTAATGTCCATTACGACAAGCTACTATAACAGGACTTTCTCTGTTTATTTTGCGTAAATGAATGTCAGCATCTTTACTCAGTAAAAGTTTTACAATGTCAAAATGCCCCTCTTGACAAGCGATGTAAAATGGACACGTTTCATTTTTCATGCAAAAGCCAATGTCTGCTCCATTTTTTAGTAAAATATTTACAATGTCATTATATCCTTTTTTACAGGCGACATAAAGGGGACTTTCTCCATTTTTCAAACATAAATTAATGTCTGCTCCATGACGCAGTAAACGATTAACAATTTTTTCATGTCCCTCACTGCATGCAATGTAAAGAGGTGAACGTCTTTCATCCATGCATAGGTTAGGGTCTGTTCCGTTTTCCAGCAAAAGTTGCACAATGTCATGATATCCCTTTTGACAAGATGTTACAAGGGAACTTCTCCCATCATTTCTGCATAAGCTAGTGTCTGCCCCATTTATCAGTAAAAGGTTAACAATGTTTTTATGTCCTTGTTGACAAGCAATATAAAGAGGATTTGATTTGTTTTTCATGCATTGATTAACGTCTGCTCTATAACGTATTAAGGTTTTTACAATGCTAAAATGTCCAAATTGACATGCTTTAATGAGAGGACTCGTTCCGTCTTTCATGCACAAATTAGTGTCTGCTCCTTTGCACACTAATTGTTCTACAATTGTTCTGTGTCCGTTTTGACAAGCAATAAAGAGGGCATTGGCTCCAGATTTTTTACATAAATTTATATCTGCTCCGTTCTTAATTAAATGTTCTACAATTTTATCATGCCCCTCTTTACAAGCAATGTAAAGAGGAGAAGTCCCATCATCAACGCAGGTATTTATATTTGCTCCTCTTTCCAGAAAAAGTTGTACAATGTTATAAAGTCCTTGTTGACAAGCGACGTAGAGTGGACTTGATCCGTTTTTCGCATATAAATTAATGTCTGCTCCATGAACCAGTAACAATTGAACTATGTTTTCATGTTTCTTCTGACAAGCAATAGAAAGAGGGCTAATACCGTTTTCTATACATAGATTTATGTCTGCCTTCTTAGCAAGTAAAAGTTCTACAATTTCAATTTGTCCCTCTTGACAAGCTTCGTAAAGAGGACTTGCTCCAATTTCCATACATAAGTTTACGTCTGCTTCGTTATCCAATAACAGCTGCACCGTGTCATAACGCCTTGATCGAGTGTTCGTAGCATTGTCTTCGTTTTCTTCCGCCGCATTGTTTCCAGCTGCCAACGTTAAGGGTGTCCAGCAATTATCATTGGTAGTCTTCAAATTCACATCGGCACCAATATCAAACAGCTCGCAGAGTATTTCGTTATTATTGAATGCTGATGCAATGTGTATTGGAAAGAGAGAATCCCATTTTTCTGACAAGTATTCTCTAATTTCGTTGTTTTCAAAGAGAGCAAAAAGATCCATTGAGCCATTACAGCACACGGAAGAAAATAGAGAGTGTTCTTTAGTGTAATTTGGCATTTTTTGTACAGCTTTTAAACAATGTATGGATAATCTTGTATCGCAAAATATGATAATTGCATTAAGAGGCGATATTGTTTCTTTCATACCTAAAAGATCAAGTTTGGATATATAAACACGAGTTGAAGGCTGTTCAGCGGCCTGTTGATCGAAATTAATTTTTATCCTTTTAAGTAACATTTCAAGATTCTTAGGTTTCGATTCCAATTCTTTTATAAACACATTGATGACGTCCTTATTCCTTAAACAAGGATTGAGTACGACATCAAGTACACGTTCTCCAAATATTTCATTAAAAAGTCTTTTCCCAAGAGGATCAATGCGTTTGTCACTTAAATATATAGTGAATTCATCACTATTGTCGTTTATACAACTTAGTTTCAATCTTTTCCTAAGAAAACCAATGTCTGCATGCTCTATTGTTTGCAATGGATAATCTCTTCCAAATACAACGGTGGTTATTTCCATTAGTAAATCGTGAAAGAAATGATAGGTGTTGCCAATTTTCTTCACAAAAAATCGCTGCAAAGTCTCTAAAGCTTCGATAATTGTATGAGGATCAGTTTTTTGCCCTATTCTACATATATCCAAAGCAAGGTTATATTTTTCTCTTAATACCTTTGACTCACAAATATCCTTAATGCATAGACCATTGTTAAACAGGACGAGAAGAACTAAAGCACAATATTTTTTGTGGCATGATTTTCTGAATTGATTAATTTGATTTTCATAAAACTCCCTTGGCTCTTGAAAATATTCAATCACTTTGCTTTTATCAATCTGTTTGCTAAAATATGATTTGCATAGTAACGGAAAATAATGTTTTGTTTCAAGAATATCGTCTAACTGTTTATTAGACATATTTTCGTTAACTGCATATGCTATCAAAATTTTTTGTTTCTCTTCTTTTCTCAGTGTATTTTGGTCATTACTTATGTCAACGATGTTAGATTTATTCTTTAAAAGTCCTTCCACTCTATTGTCTCTCAGAATATATAATCTACAAGTCATTAGAAGTTTGACTTTCTTTAAACACGCTTCTATATATTCTTCATATGTTCTCAATGAGTTGAATTTTACTTCATCAAAGGACTCTACACCAATTGGATCATTCAGAACAAAAACATATTTGTTTTGTAAGTTGCAATTTGAAGATTCCATAAACTTTATCATATCCTTTATTTTATACACTGGTTTCACTGTCCAACCCTCATTTATGTATTTAAGTGCAATGTTCTGCACGATAGCTGATTTTCCAGATCCCACGTCACCTGTAACTACAACAAGGTTCTGACTATTTGTGAGATTTTCTACTTCTTTACTTGCTTTTGTTTCAACAAATTGTTTGTTGCCTTCTTTCCATTCATCAATAATGATTTGATCAGGTGACAGGTCTGTAAAACGTAAAAAGAATAATTAAATTTGTAACTACTTAAATATGTTTTAAAACTATGACAAGTTCTGCTATATTACACAACTAAAAATGTTGATGCTTTGTAGAGTTAACTTAACAAATCTTATAAATTGTCACTTCTGTGGCTCCATGTATTTTAGATTACATCTATGGAAAAAAAAAATCAATCTTTATGCAGTGTTCTATAACTTGGCGAAAATGGGGGGGGGGGGGGGGGGGGGGGGGAGGGGTGTCCCATAATCCTGTCAAATTTGAAGAAAAAAATAAGTAGTGAACTATGAAGTTCATTGGCCCTATTTAAACAATCTTACAGAAAAACGAAAATTCGTCACTTTTAAAAATGGTATCCAATAATACGCTGATGGTACATCAAAATGTGTATTTGCATTTTTATCTACACCTTATGATAGTAATAAATGAATTTCTAAAAACGGATTTCTATTTAAAAGGTAGCTATGCTCTACCGGCTGTCTTATACAAATCTTATCTTAAAAAAAAATAAGAAAATGAATTAATGACAAAAAATATTCAATAAAAGTCTCACAGGGTTCATAACGGTCACCTGCCGCATTTAAACAGCTACAGACCATGAAACGTACTACTACACCAAAAAAGCGTGCGACTTTCGTGCGAGAAACGTTTTGTGTAAACCTTTTAGCGTTTCGGGCAAAGCGTGTAAATCGTTTCGGGCAACGCGTGCGAGAACCGTGTGAAACGTTAATAAGATTTTATTCGGAACTCTCTGACAATTTAATTGTTTCAAAATAGCGCTCGTGTTAAACAATACTTACAACTGTTTGTGATTGGCAAAACTCCTTTGTAGATATTCTCGTGAAAAAAGTCTATAAGAAATGATATACCTATCTTTTTACAAAATTGAATTAATTCTTAACAGACAAAAGAAAAGTACCCGTATTGAAAGAAGACTAGTTACTGAGACTATTCGGCTTTGTACAACCAGCACACATAACCTCGGACATCGGGTAAGACCTGCACCTGGCTGAACCTGTCAATCAAAATCTGTGTATTCGTTTTCATTGGATGGTCCCGCGTCTCTTCTTTTGTCAATAGCCAATAGAAATTTAATGACTTCAAGGTAATCGAAATCAGTATTTGATGATACACACAATTAAAATGATAGATTATTTAACAATAGTTTGAACAAAGTTAAATGTAAACATAGAAAGAAAATATACTGTTCATTTCCATGAAATGCAAGAAGTAAATTCTTCTGAATCCCGATTAGAATTATTCCTGCTAAATATTATTTTAAATATTTAAACACTCATAACGGAAATTCTGTTTCCGTGTTGTCGTATTCAAATGACGATCAGCTGACTGAGCGTATCAACCCAGATGTAGGTTACAACGAGTATGGAACACGGCTATTGTCCCTATGTAAGGCCACAGGCGTGCGCATTGTGAACGGGCGACACAAAGGAGGCTATTCGAATGACTTTACTTTTAACGGTGCGCGTGGACTATTGACTATCTCTTAACAACATCTGACATGTTTGACACCATTAGTAAATATATCGTTGACAATTTTACATTGTTTTCTGATCATGTTCCACTACATCTTGAACTTCATTGCTTTTTGGATGCATACAATATTGTAAACAAAGATTTTTTAAGATCCCGTGATGTTTTTAAATGGGATCCTTGCTATTTAGAACTGTGCAAAGAATCACTTTTTGCATGTGAAAATATCAGCAAAACCGTAAATTTTGAGTGTATTACGTCACAAGACGAACTTGACGAACGTCTACAAATACTGGTTAATTTGTAAGACTCCTCTTTTTGCCAACATTTTAAGCTTCAACTCAAAAATCGAAACAAACAAATACAGTACGCAGTACCCATAGACGTACAGTATACCTATCGGTTGACGATAAGCCCTGGTTTGATGGGAAATTAAAATCTTTGTATAAGGATTATGCTGTCGCGTTGCGCAAATTTAACAGTTATAAATGTAATTCTAACCATGCGGATCTTTTAAGTAAAAAACGTATCTACAAAACACACGAAGCCAAAGCCAAACGTATAAAATACTGAAGGTGACCAATTATCTTTGTTAAAACAAAACAACCCAAAACAATTTTTCGTGAAATTTAAGAAAAGGTGGCTGAAACTTTCAAAGGTTGGCATTGAAGGAAAATTATTGGCAGTTATTAAAGCGTTGTATCGTCATGTGAAATCCTGTATTGGTGTTGATGGATTTTTAAGTGAATATATTTGTAATAACCTAGGATTAATGCAGGGCGAGGTGTTATCACCTATTTTATTCAATTTATATGTTAACGATTTCGAAAATAGCTTTTTAAATGTCGGTTGTTTGTCTTACGAGTTATCTTCCCTAAATCTGTTTCTTTTAATCTACGCTGATGATATGGTCTTGTTCTCTGAATCTATGGAAGGTTTACAATGTCTTTTGAATGAACTACATAGCTATTGTAATTGGAAAATGCATGTTAATACGGAAAAGTCAAAAATTTTGGTTTTTAGAAACAATGGCAGAGTAAAAGATAGTGAGTGTTGGCATATTGGTAATGATGTTTTAAAAATTGTACAACAATTCACTTACTTAGGAATACGTTTCAACTTTAACATCAAATTTAACAAAGCTGAAAAACAATTATCTGAACAAGGTAGAAAAGCATTGTTTGCGCTTAGAAAGAATATACGGGGAATGTCATTTAATATAGAAACTTTATTGTCGCTTTTTGATTGTTTTATTGGTGGAATTGTTAATTACTGTTCAGAATTATGGGGAAATAATATAGGTTGCAATATCGAGAAACTTCATACAGACTTCTGTAAACAAATTCTCGGAGTGAAGAAAAGTACAAATACTGCTTACTTATATGCTGAATTAGGCCGCGTGCCCCTTGTACATTATAGAATGTTTAATATTATTAAGTTTTGGAAAAATGTCTTAATTAGTGACAATTGTATTATTAGACATTGCTACGAAGTTATGTATATTAATTGTGAAGAACACGGTTATAAAAATTGGGTTTTCGATGTAAAGAAAATTCTCATTGACCTCGGTTTTTTTTATATATGGTCTAACCAAAAAATAAACAATGATATTTTACAACTTGTAAAACAAAGAATGTTTGATCAGGCAAAACAAGATATTTTTGCAAATGTTGAAAATTCAAAAAAATGTTCTTTTTACAAATATCTTATCGATGGTATACATCTTCAATACTATTTAAGAAAATCTATTCCCATTAAATTACAGAAATATATAACTAAATTACGACTATCGTCACATCGCCTGGCTATTGAAACTGGTAGATATAATAACACAAATAGAGAAAATAGATTTTGTCCACATTGCAAATCTAGTGTTGAAGATGAATTCCATCTTTTATTTGTTTGTCCTCTATACAGAACATTGCGCAGATTATACATGAAAGAGTATTATTATAAAAAACCTTGTATGTTTAAATTAATTCAACTTTTTAATACTGACAATGTTAAAGATCTCTGTAATCTTGGCAACTTCGTCTCAAAAAGTATGTTATTAAAGGACAGCTGTATTACATAATTGTAGTCTTTTGTTTTCTCAACCTGTATATGTAACAGTAAAGGTTATTATCTGTACGTGCACAAGTTCTCCTGTAAATACACTACCACCTTATGTTATACATATGTTTTACTGACAAGCTGTAAAGCTTAAAGAAATAAAGAATTGATAATAACGGAAAACAACAAGTAATTAACACACTGAAATTTTCCTAAAATGTACACATGCAATTAATTATTATGGGAATCTATATGCATGGTACTGAATTCAAAAAGATTATGATAGATATATTGCACGCCGTTATGCGGGTCGCCGGTTATGTATACAAATAGTGATACAAAAATTTAAATCAGTTTTATGTTTTGTTCTTTCCGAAATCCGAAATAATAATGACAACTTTCTTTATTGTTTAATCGATTCGATTTTTTTCTATGATTTTATGTACGGAACATATATTTACGCGAATGATACGACATGATAAAAAAATAATCGGTTGTTTTATAGCATTTTCCTAACTTTTGTGACTAATTTTATTTTACGTAACTTTCAAAATTATCAATGTAAATAATTACAGGTTTATTTATTGTATTTTTACATCGTATTCTCTGAAACCAATAAAAATACTAATGTGAGAAGAAAAAAACAAATCCCGCCGAATACTGAAAAACCGATTTCAATTTGTAATCATACGGATTTTATTTTTGGTATTGAATATTGTGTTACGGTAACTTTTAACTCTCGGGAATTTTTATTATTTACAGCACTAATAAGAATCATGGATATTTCTTTTGAGCAATAGATATATTTATAGAAGTAGTATTTTTGGCTAAATCTGTAAATAAAAAAAAAATTGCTTTAAATATATGTACCAAATTAATTTAATTAATCAATTCAATACTTATGTACATAATATGTTTCAAATATCAGTATTTCTATTATTTCGTGTTTTCTTAAAATTAATTCTTACTAACATATTCAGGGTAAAAATCCGAGAGGACCCGAATCGATCAGGATAAAAGCGTGTCCAAAGCGTGTGAAAAGCGAGTTAATCGTTTCGTGTAAACCGTCCAGCGTTTAGTGTAAATCGTTTAGCGTTTCGGGCAAAGCGTACAGCGTTTTGTGTAAACCGTTCAGCGTTTCGTGTGAACCGTTTAGCGAGCGTGCAGCGAGCGTGCAGCGAGCGTGTGGTGTAGTAGTACGTTTCAGGGTCTGTAACTTAAGCTTAAGATTGTCTTAAGAGACAACTTAGTAGAGGATATTTTATTAAAAATTTTAAACATTTGGGACTCACCCTACCCGCAGCGATCGTGATTTGTACAAACTTGAATCGACTCAAACTTATGATACTTCAACAAAATTTACAAAAATACGAAAAATATGAACCCCTATTCCCTGTTGTGGCTTAAGCCTATCCCAGGGGATCATGAATAGAACGACTTCTATCTGCTCTACCTAAAGAAGTGTCTGCTTTTATGGTCGATAGGTTTTTGAAAAGAAAGTTTGAACGATATTTCCCTATATATTCCAATGTAAAATTTTAAACTATATCCTACAATCGGGGATCATACTTTTAACAAATTTGAACATAAACTACCTAGTGATGGTTTCACACAATTTTCCGATTTTATGAACAAATGATTTCTAGAAAAAAATTTCATCCGGATACTTTTGTGTTTTTGTTTTGTTTCTTTTCCTCCATTATTATAATTTTGGTATTTCGTTTGCAACGGTGAACTTTATAACTTCGTATTTTTTTCTTCTAATAATATTCTTAATACTAGATAATATCCCGCAAAAGCGCAGGGAATAACAATTCACATATTTATAAAATGTTTAGTAATTTTGTACACTTTTTTGTATTTACTTTGTCCGATTTTTTTGTGTGAATTCTTTCTGAACCTTTTTTGCATTATTTATTAACTATAAAATTTTAACCTCAAAATTGAATATACATGTATATGCTCAAAAATAGATTTTGCGTTTAAACGCAATAGATATTTTTTTTTTTCGAAACTGGCCTCAATGAGCTTCCGTAATAATAAGTTTTCTTCATTAAAATTTTAGAGGGGGTTTGGTCCCCGTTCTGTACGCACACCATTTATCTATGTAGTTTTCTGTATATAGATAGAGTTGTCAAAACAATTTACTCATGTATAACAAATTAATATAAAAACTTCTAAAATGGATGTTATCTAAAAACACTAGCTTGTGCATATTTTTCTGCATTTAAATTAGAGTTGCCGATCCAACGTATCTCCTCGATTCATGATGAACCTGCCATACACTTTCCGCCCTGACGTTAATTAGTCAACCCGCTTTCTTGGTTACTCCTTTGAATCACTCCACGCATTCTGGGGATTGTGTGTGTCCAGGTGACCAAGGTTCAATTCCAGATTGCCTATTTTTTGTTTGGTTTACAACTTTATCTTTGAGGTGATAATTTTTTCTCATTGCCGTTTTCATTTTATTAAAAAGAAACAATAATAGCGCCCCTTTTGCTAGTTTAGAAACAATGTATATCAATTTTGAATTCCTTAGAGAAGATAAAAATGGAGTTTGCAAAAGTGTTAGGAGACGTTGAAAAAATAACTGTCCAGATCAAACGGAAGATATCCTGTTGTTTCTGTTGTTGTAGGGGTTAAAAGGGTCGAAAAAGTCATTAAAGCAATAAAGATGTTGTAATGTTATACTAAAGCAAAGTTGTTATTAAGGTCTTCCGTTTCCAACGGAAGACCTTTCTATTATTGTGCGGGTTAAGATTATTCTTATTTTTCTTTTTTTTTTTTCTTCCTAGACGCGAACTTTGAGGCTTCATATCGTGCTCATTTCTGAACGGTTTTTGCTCAAATTTTCAGGGCTAATGTACTTTACAAAACACTATCTTCATCAGTTCATAAAAGTTAGAATTCCCTTTCCGTTAACGAGTTATTCCCCTTTTAAAATTTTTTGGGGCCTTTGGTTTCCAGACAAAGGCTCCGAGACTATGATAGCAGGGAATGGGAATCCAACGAATTTGAATAACAAAGACATTGAAGTTGTATACATCGGTTTTTGTTTTTTGATTACGTTCCTTATTTAGGAAAAGGTAGGGGGTTAAAAAACAGGATTCGGAAGAGTGCGAAAATTTAGTCATATTTTCCTTTGTATCTTTTAAACAAAAAATAATTTGTTAAAACATGTAGAATAAAAGTTGTGCAGAATATCAAGGGCTCTCATTTGACACCAATAAAAAAGGGCTGGCCCCTTAAATTAAGGACCAATGGCCCCTAAAAGTTTTTGCTTAATAACTCAAAAACGGTTAGGATTTTGATATGGCTGTCGCTGGAAAAGTTGTTTGTTGGGATCTCATAAAGGTCGTTACAATGTTATTTTGTAAGTGATTTGTGTAGTATGAGTGTAACAAGCTTTACATGTTAACATGTACCTGTTTTCATTTGACAAGTTAACGAAAGTCTTTGCGCGTACAACTGGCATAAAGTTACTGCAGAAAGTATGCTGGTTTATACAAACGGCATTAATTCATAAGAATTTTTTTTTTTAGAATACGTGCTTTTTTTTTAGGAGTTTAAGTCATTGTTGTTAAGTTTTTATAATGCACAATGCTTAAAAATGGGATTTGGAAAACAAATCATTGTTAACTTTTTCTTTTCTAGTAAACCACAAAATATGGAATTAAAAACATCTATATATGCATTACATTTTAGTTATAAACTCCATGCATTTAAAATCTACCTTGAATCAGAGCTGTGTGTGTGTGTACCATTACGTAAGCTCTCCCTCGCTAGCGGCCGAGAAAATCGGTCACCATGGTCGCGGCTGGACTACCTAGCGGTCAGCGGTTATCTAATACACGAGGGTTGCGTCTCTCATATATGTGTTTATATATCCGCAAACTCAAGAATTGTTTTCGTTTTGATTACACATATTTATGGATTAAACGATTGGGTGTCAATTAAGAAATCGTTCAGTTAATTAATAAAAGCAATGGCATTCTCAATCTAAAGCAATAATAGACATAGATCAATTGTGGGTTTTAAGTTCAAAATAATTAACTTCTATTTGATAGAGTAAGGTCATTATACTGCAATCTTTTCAAAGCTTCCTGGGTTATGAGCTGTGCGGGTCTGTGCGTTGTACCTTTACGTAATCTATCGTTCGCCCACGGCCGAGGATCTCAGCCACGGCTGCACTACATAGCGGTTATTTAATACACAAGATTCGCACACCGAGACGCACACTTCCATGCATATGAACGTGTTTGAGTAAATATAGCCGTAAATACAAGAACTGTTTTAATTTTATGTTATAAAAGTTTGTCCATTTTGTATTTAATTAAATTTGAGTGTAAATGAATATTAATGAACGATATTACTCCAAAACGGAAACATCGTCAGACATAAATTAATGGTTGGTTTGTTTATGTAAAATATTTTATAAACTGTTCAAATAATGTTTTAAATCAACAACAACAACAACAACAGCCCCCCCCCAAATATTAAACATTTAAATGATGATCATCCATCGCACATGGCTGAGGAGATCCGGCGCGAGTGGACAAGTGATCCGCGGTCGGTTCGTGATCTTCTACATGTACCTTATCACGCATTCATGTTTCATATTTTGCACGGATTATTATGTTTTCAACTATTATATTGGTTTAAGATGAAAAGATAAATTTATTTTACTTGTACAGTTGATTAAGCATTGATGTATACGAGAGCGTACAAGGTGGTTTAAAAATCAAATCAAATTATAATCAAAGTTCCATATTACATGTTTGCGGTATGTGCTAGCACGATAAAAGAATGTCCAGAGTTGAGGCATTCGATGAATATTTAAAAGAATATTCACATGAGTTTTAAACAACTTTGGATTAGATTCTATCGGTCACATATTAATCACTTCTGTAGTTTTTCTACATGTATACGTTTCATTGTGGAAGCGAACTCATTGCTGCCCCCCCCCCCCCCCTCCTCCCGGCCCGCTGACAGGAGCTCGCGCTGGTATTTTTATTTTATTTTTGATTGGCGAAACGATATCAAGATCTGTCGAAAATCATTTTTAGTGGCTTCTTCTTATGTGTAACATTTTGTTTCACTTTCCCACCCGTTTGTTCATTCGGTCAGTCTGTGTTTAAAATTGAATCGCCACGTGCGACCGAGAATCTTGTGTCGCTACAGCTCAGAACATATATAGCCCCGGGTCATCAATTCTTATGTAATTACCTTTGTCTGTCGATGAATCGGCCGTCGTCGAGCTACTTGATAAGTTAGGAGCAAAGTTGAAAAGCAAGATATTGTATGAAAAAATAAGACACCCGGTAACAAACAAAATGACTAGCGTACTTAATGGAAATAGATTCATGTACTTAGAACCCCTTGAAAACGGCAAAGTTCTGCCTCGTGTTAACTATTGCGCTGGCATACGCTGCATGTTATTTCACTACGGTCAGCCCAAACCTCAGCGGAATCTCACCTGTACTCAGTGCTGGGACACCGGACACACAAGAAATTTTTGCAAAACCGAACCCCGTTGTAAAGTCTGCAAAACACCCGGCCACAAACCAGGTGACTCAAGGTGCTCCTCCTATCAAATTCAGGAAAGTGTTATAGCCTTCAATGGTGAAAATAACATTTTGTCAAATTTTTACCCATGTGAGCTCAACATCTTCGGAGTACAACACAAGTCCGCAGAGCATGCATTCCAATATGCAAAATCATTACGATGCGGGGACCTGGAGGCTGCCAAGTCCATCCAAGAGGCTAAAGACGCTCTCTCCGCCAAACGCATCGGAGACAAAGTGCGGATAAATGAGCAGTGGACCGAATCGTGTGAAAATGTTATGACCGAAATTATAGAAAATAAATGTGTCCAAGTTGAGAGGTTCAGGGAAAAGCTCAGGTCTGTTAAGAAAAACACATTGTTTGCCGAGTCAACATTCAACGACAAATGGGGGACAGGGCTGGATAAAGCTGGTACAGAAAACACAAAAGCTTCTGACTGGCCCGGTCAGAATCTACTAGGCCATATTATTGGAAAAGTGGCACAGAAAATCAGAAAAAGAAAAAAAAGCGACCAATGGAGTCAGCCTAAACAGAGCTCGAGACAGCAAAAAAAGCACAGTACAACGCAGAAAAATATAGCAGAAATGCTTCGCTCCCTGCGCGCCAACACTGACGCCGAATCCGCGTCAGGTTGTGATGCATCTTCAGAAACTGACTCCGAACCCGAGGAATCCGGTAAAGGATAGACCAAATACTGTCATACGAGTTATAAATCAATGACCACAATGTTCGTTATTTGGACTCGCCTTAGGAACAGCGGTATGGCAATTATATGTACGATCACTTGCAAATGCACTTGCTATGTTCTATACTTTATGCACTTGATAGTTATTTTAATATACAATTCTAAGTAATGGAAAAAGTAAGCTTTATATCAGTAAATGTTAGAGGTCTAAATACAGACGAAAAAAGGAAAAAAATATATTCATGGCTTTATGAGAAAAAAATAGATATCGCACTTCTGCAAGAAACACATTTTGTTCAAAAATATGAATGTAAATACAACACTGGTTGGAAAGGGAAAACTTTTCATGCATATAGTGATTCAGTTTTTAGTAGAGGTGTAACTATTCTTTTTAGAGAAAATCTTGATATTAAAGTTATGAACTTTAAAAAGTCATTAGATGGAAGGAAAATGTTGTTAAACGTTGATATAAATGGTGAAATTTTCTCCATCATTAATGTTTACGCTCCTAATATATTAAACAACAGACACATTTTCTTTACAAAATTAAAATCTTTTATAGAAAAAAATTGCTTAAATGACAACATAATTCTTTGTGGAGACTTTAATTGTCAAATTAATGATACAAGTGATAAAAGTTTACACGTTTTGAAAAATATCATGAACAAATTCAACTTAATTGACTTTTGGAAAAGTGAATTCCCCGAGTTGAATGGTCTAACATGGTGTGATGCAGAAAACAACCCTAAAAGTAGGATAGATTATGTACTATTAAATGAAAATATATATCGTAAATTTGGTGGATTAATAATCAGGAAAATTCCTGGCACTCATTCTAAAGGAAATCGCATGTCTGACCATAGGTTTTTAAAATTTCACCTAAACTTATCATGTGAAAAAAGAGGCCCAGGCTACTGGAAGTTAAATGTGTCAAATATAGAAAACGATAAATATAAAAAGGAGATTCATAAAATCATTGATAATTTAGATAACTCCTTGAACCCAGTCGACAAATGGGAATGTATTAAACGTAAGATAAAAGAATTTTCTATTAATTTTTCGAAATATCAACAGAGATCAATTAAGAAACGGAAAAAGGAAATTGAGAAAGAAATTGAAAATATAGAAACTAGTAAAACTGAGGAATTCGATTATAAAAAGCTTAAACAGTTAGAAGCAGAATTAGATTCTATTTATGATAAACAATCAAAAGGTGCACATATTAGATCTAAAGCAAAATGGGTAGAAAATGGCGAAAAAAACACATCATATTTTCTAAATTTAGAAAAGCAACATCAATCATCAAACGTAATAACGGAACTTTTGACTTCAAACAATGAAAAAATTCATAATACCAATTCAATTATGGGGGAAATGTTTAAATTTTACCAGAGCTTATACGCAAGTAAAAACATTGATAATAAAATAATTGATGATTACTTATCTGAAATCAATGTACCAGTAATAAGTGAGGATAATAAACGTATGCTAGATAAATTTCCGACGTTCGAGGAATGTACGGAAGCTGTCAATAGTATGAAACACGATAAATCGCCTGGACTTGATGGATTACCAAGTGAATTCTATCAATGTTTTTGGAATGTAATTGGCCCTTATTTCTACGATGCTCTTAAAGATATATATGAAAATAAAATGATGACATACACACAGCGGCAATCAGTAATATCGTTAGTGTTTAAGAAAGGAGAAAAGAATTCTTTAAAAAATTATCGTCCAATTAGTCTAACAAATACTGATTACAAAATCATAGCTTTTGTTTTTGCAAAAAGACTACAGAAGATCCTAAAAGACATAATCAATGATAACCAAACTGCATATATAAAAGGAAGATACATTGGAGAAAATGCCCGGCTTATATTAGATATATTTGAATTTTGCGAATCAGAAAACGTGGGGGGAATTCTGTTATTTTTAGATTTTGAAAAAGCATTTGATTCGGTTGAATGGAATTTTCTTTTTAAAACTTTAAAAAAGTTTAATATCGGAAAAAGTTTTATTACATGGGCAAACATTTTGTATACAAATCCTATTTTTAAAATGAAAAACAACGGCTGGCTTTCAAAATCATGTTCAATGACAAGAGGAATAAGACAAGGATGTCCTTTATCAGCTCTCTTATTTCTTTTTGTTGCAGAAATATTGGCGACTAAAATTAAAAATCATCAAAACATAAATGGCATTAAAATAAATAACTATGAAATTAAAAGTATACAACATGCAGATGATTTAACAGTGGCTTTGAACGACGAAATCTCAATGAAGAATACTTTAGATATTATTAAAGCATTCTGTGAATGTGCTGGGTCAAAAATTAATACTAATAAAACTGAATGCATATTATTAGGAGATATGAAAAACGAATTTGAAGAGCTTCATGGAATCAAAGTAACAAATAAAGCAATTAAATGTTTAGGTATTTATGTAGGCCATGATAAAGAAGAATGCTATAATAAAAATTGGATGAGAATTTATCATGACATGGAAAAACTATTTGAATCCTGGAAACGAAGAAAATTAACACTCTTTGGAAAAGCATGTATTATTCGGACTCTAGCTATTTCAAAACTTGTATATACTTCGTCAATACTTTGTCTTCCTGACAGCAATTTTATTAAAAGAATACAGAGATTGATTTTTAACTTCATTTGGGAAAAAACGGAAAGAATTAAACGAAATACTTTAATTGGAGACATAGCAAAAGGTGGATTATCTATAGTAGACATAGATTGCAAGTTAAAATCATTAAAAGCAGCGTGGATTCCAAGATTACTTAACTCAAAAGGCATTCTATTTGATATTCTTAGTAACCAGTGTAAAAAACTTAATATCGATATACACTTTCTTTTAAAGTGCTCCACTACTAAAACAGAGACCTTGGATAGCATAAAATTACCCCTATTCTACAAAGAAATATTTTGTTGTTTTAATGAATGTAAACGTGAACTGCACTTTGAAAAAAGATCACCTGATGATATTTTACAACAACCAATATGGAATAATTGTAACTTAGTATATAAGGGAAACTCTGTTTTCTTCGAAAACTGGATTAAATCAGGAATACTATACATTAAAGACTTGTTTGACGACGAGGGTAACTTCAGACGATTAGAACATTATGCAAATATTATTAATAAATCTAACTGGTTATGTGAATACAAAATTCTTTTTCAAATAACTAAATTAATTCGAAGACTTTACTCATTCAGCAATGTAAACTTTATCAACATACAAAGCGTAATGAGTTTCAACTTCCCTCTGGGATATTACAACTTGACTGGTAAATCTAGTAATTTTTTCTATAAAAATCTCCTTGAAAAAAAGTTTTGTAAGCCATCTTCTCAATTAATACTGCGTAAAGAATTTGAAATATACGATGAGAAGAGTTGGAAAAATATTTATGAATGCAAGATTAAAGATATAAAAGATAAACATGTAGCTGAATTCAGTTACAAGCTTTTAAATAATATATTATGTAATAATGTATATGTGAGTAAATGGAAAAAAGATATATCAAATCAATGTGTACACTGTAAACAAATAGAAAATATAAAACATTTGCTTTTTGAATGTAACAATGTTAAAAACATATGGAATACTGTTAGTAGTTTATTGTCATTCAAAATACAATGGAAACATATCGTTGTTGGTTTCTTCTATGAAAAAAGCGATAAAACTAAATCTCTAAATTTACTTATCACTTATGTAGCTTATAGAATTTATAAACAAAAAATGCTTTGTAGATTGGATTCTATGAATGAAACTGAATGTATCATATATAATCATGTTAAAAAATCCACTTGTTTTTATGCCTCAGTTTTACGTTTTTTAAATGCAAATGCTGAGTGCAAGTTTTTTGAAAATCTGTCAAAGATGATGTGATATGTCTTATTATCATAGTGTAATATATTCTATTATCCTAAAACTACTGAGAAGAGACCTGTCTTCCAGTAGAGCTGTCATAAAAGGGAGGATATGGACTGTAAAACAAGGTAGAACCTCCTTATTAGGACAGCAAACTCTTTTTGTCCATGATTTTTATATCATAATTATATAGACAACTACAGTGTAATATAGTAAACTGTTATATACCATGGATACATAGAGTCTGCCTATATATCTCTACACCCAGAGACTATGTGATTGATAATATTGTCTACCAGGTTAGGCAAGATACTACTTGTACATTTATTTAAATCTCTATACATTGCTAATTTAGCCTTATTTGTACACCATTTTTTTACTTGCTTTATGAATCTATGCTAATTGTATATATATGTGTAATACACTGAAACATTATCTGTGGAATCTATACAACTCTAAATACTCTTTAAAGTATTTTTTTCATAAGCAATATTTAATTAGATGACAAAAATAATAATCATAGTATCTTATTTAAGACAATGTGCTGTCTTGTAGATAGCTTATTAGAATTCTGTGCTTGAAGTTATTGTATACTTTGTTTGTTCTTGCAAATAAATTATCAAAAAAAAAAAAAAAAAAAAAAAAAAAAAAAAAAAAAATGCCAATTTAATGAGTGAAAAGGTTCCGAGTTGAAATGACATTATTACTATACTGTTAGTGCAAACACAAAAAAAAATTACATTTAAATCCATCACAGTTTATAAGCAGCAGAAAACTAATGCAAAGAAAGTAGCGTAATTTATATATTTTTTTTTTAAATATTAAAATAACAGATGAAATTCCAACAATATCCACTGATATTGTAATAGTGTCGTTATTTGGGTCACTATGCAAGGTCAGGATATATGAACAGATAAAATAGAAGCATACCAGAATTTGTGAAATGTATAGTTGCTTTTTGTCACCTTTAGTACAATAACGGATTTTCAGTCTATAATTAAGCAGATCTAGGCTGGACTTAAATCGAAAAGGATCAAGAAGAATCATTTTTTTGTATATGAATGCTGTATTTTTAAAAATTGTATAATTACTTACTTTTTATGTATGTTTAGTATACTAATAATTGAAACAGATTTTTTTTAACGTAAATATTCACACGTTGAACTATTGGGTATGTTTTTAAAATCATCCGCGTGTAAGTCATCAAAAGGGAGAGAAACCTATTGCTATTCCTGTACAGACATATCATATGTAAATAATTGACATATATATTGATTTATTGATTGTGAGTCTTAGTCAAAGATTCTATCCAACATTATGACATATTGTAGATTTTTTTTCATTGAAGAAATGATATATTCATTTTCAGACATAGAAAATTGAGATAAGAATCTAAGTAAGCAACGTAACACGGAAGTAATTTTTTCAGTGCTGTAAGAAATGCATGGTGTATACATATATTCGTCAACTATAATTATTTGAAATAAATCGCTTACTGTTGAAATAAGAAAAAAAAAAAAAAAAAAAAATTCTTATGTAATTGAGTAACAGTTGGAATGGTGCTTTTACTACATACGGGGATATACGGGGAATGTCATTTAATATAGAAACATTATTGTCGCTTTTTGATTGTTTTATTGGTGGAATTGTTAATTACTGTTCAGAAATATGGGGAAATAATATAGGTTGCAATATCGAGAAACTTCATACAGACTTCTGTAAACAAATTCTCGGAGTGAAGAAAAGTACAAATACTGCTTACTTATATGCTGAATTAGGCCGTGTGCCCCTTGTACATTATAGAATGTTTAACATTATTAAGTTTTGGAAAAATGTCTTAATTAGTGACAATTGTATAATTAGACATTGCTACGAAGTTATGTATATTAATTGTGAAGAACACGGTTATAAAAACTGGGTTTTCTATGTAAAGAAAATTCTCATTGACCTCGGTTTTTTTTATATATGGTCTAACCAAAAAATAAACAATGGTATTTTACAACTTGTAAAACAAAGAATTTTTGATCAGGCAAAACAAGATATTTTTGCAAATGTTGAAAATTCAAAGAAATGTTCTTTTTACAAATATCTTATCGATGGTATACATCTTCAATACTATTTAAGAAAATCTATTCCCATTAAATTACAGAAATATATAACTAAATTACGACTATCGTTACATCGCCTGGCTATTGAAACTGGTAGATATAATAACACAAATAGAGAAAATAGATTTTGTCCACATTGCAAATCTAGTGTTGAAGATGAATTCCATTTTTTATTTGTTTGTCCTCTATACAGAACATTGCGCAGATTATACATGAAAGAATATTATTATAAAAAACCTTGTATGTTTAAATTAATTCAACTTTTTAATACTGACAATGTCAAAGATCTCTGTAATCTTAGCAAATTCATCTCAAAAAGTATGTTATTAAGGGACAACTGTATTACATAATTGTAGTCTTTTGTTTTCTCAACCTGTATATGTAACAGTAAATGTTATTATCTGTACGTGCACAAGTTCTCCTGTAAATACACTACCACCTCATGTTATACATATGTCATACTGATAAGCTGTAAAGCTTAAAGAAATAAAGAATTGATATTGTACTACATAAAATAATAAATAAAAAAAAATGTTACCGTAACTCAATAGTCAATACCAAAAATAAAATCCGTATGATTACAAACTGAAATCGGCTTTTCAGTATTCGGCGGGATTTGATTTTTCTTCTAACATTAGTATTTTTATTGGTTTTAGAGGTAACGATGTAAAAATACAAACAGTAAATAAATCTGATATTATTAACATTCATAATGTTGAAAAATATTTAAAATTAAATTAGTCACATTCGTTAGGAAACAATGTTATACAAACATCCGATAATTTTTTTTCTATGTCGTATCATTCGCGTAAATAAATATGTCCTTTACATACTCATGTACCTCAGAAAAAATTCAAATGATTAAACAAAAAAGAAAGTTGTAATTACTATTTCGGATTTTTTTTCAAAGTAATTTAACATTGTATTGAAAAGAACAAGAAATAAAAATGATTTAAATTTTTGACTCAATCTTCGTATATATTACCGGCGCTCCTTACATGTATAACGGCGTACAGTGTATAGATTATCATGATCTATTTGAATTAAGTACCATACGTAAAGATTCCCATAATAATTAATTGCATGACTGTGTACATTGTAGGCAAATCCCTGTGCGTTAATTACTTTTAAGACCTCTTGTTTTCCGTCAACAGTGGTTTCAATAATTAAAATGATTACTTGTAAAAATATCTATAATCGGGATTCCAAAGAACTTACTTCCCGCAATTCATAGAAATGATCAATATGTTAATTCTATGTTTACATTTAATTTTGTTCAAATAATTAATAAATTTACTATCATTTAAATTGTGTGCTTCATCAAATGCTGATTCCGAATACCTGGAAGTCATAAATTTTCCATTGGCTATTGACAAAAAAAGAGACGCTTGACCATCCAATGAAAACAAATACACAGAGTTTGATTGACAGGTTCAGCCAGGTGCAGGTCTCACCCGATGTCCGAGGTTATGTGTGCCGCTTGCGCAAAGCCGAATGGTCTCAGTAAGAGTTATCGATGTCAATAAATAAAAAAAAATACATGCTTATCAAACCATGCTCGTGTAAGTTAAAGTTGATTACGGCTTGTTCCAACAGAAATCATGTTTTGATAACCGTATTTAATATTTTTTAATATAGCGAATTTTAATATTGTACAGTCATTTTACCGGTAACGAATCAGCATGCGGTTTCGTCGTGCATGCAACTATTATTATCGGAATTACAAATGTTTTTATTTTTTGTTTAAATCGCGTTTCTTTGTCCTTCTAAATTGTAGTATAAAACTTCCGAAAATATAAAGGATGAATTACGGAGACAGTAATTTCAACACCCCCTCCATTTTCCTAGTTTCGAATTCGTTTCCCAGTATCGAATTAAGCGCCCTTTATCACTTCTGGCCGAATATTTTGAGGCGAATTAATTTCCAAAATATACTAGAGGTACATGTTAATGGACTTATAAATGAAGAAGGAAAACAATTGTGGGAATATGTCATTTAAACAAATAACATGATCGTTATTTTCATCATACCGTTTTCCCGTCAAATTGAAACCGGACTTGAACAGTTTTCATTTGCGTTACTTTATAATATTGAATTTTCATAAAAACACTTTATAATAGTAATTGATGATAAGTAGTTGCCATTTTCCTTTGTTTTTCCCGTATATCTATCAATATATGCAGCCAAATAATACTTCTGTCGCAAAGAACCGAAACTATATAGGAAAACTACACGTGGTTCTATTTGAAGTCGTAATTTCATTCAAAGCTCCATTATAATTTGATATGATGCATTATCTTTTTAAATGAATTATATTTACTAATTATCCACTAAATAGGGATCAATAACAAACTTATTTTCATAGTAAGGCTTAATTGTTTTCACACTTTCGTTTTTTCTGCTTTGAACTTCCGGCAGCTCATATGTGGGTCACATTTTTAATTTGTAAACAATTCGGTAAATAATCGTACAAATGGCAAACAACTTCACGCACTGATAGAATATTTATTTCTGTTTTATAATTACCTAGCTAGGATTTTTTAAAACCTCAACTTCGTCTTCAACCAATAATTTTTCTAAAAATTATTCGATATTGGCAAATATTCGTTACCGGTAAAACGACTGTACATGTACCAGTACTGAAACATCGTATAAAAACGTTATATATACATGTACTCTGTAACTAGTCGTCTTTTAATACATATACCTTTCTTTTGTTTGTTAAAAATAAATTAAATTTTGTAAAATGATAAGTATATCATTTCTTCTAGATTTTTTTTCATGAAAATACCTACAAAAGAGTTTTGCCAATCACAAACAGTTTAAAGTACATGTAATGTAAAACACGGGCGCCATTTTGAAACAAATTGTCAGAGAGTTCCGAATAAAATCTGATGAACGTTTCACATGGTTCTCGCACGCTTTGCTCGAAACGATTTACACGCTTTGACCGAAACTCTGCACGCTTTGTCCGAAACGCTAAACGGTTTACACGAAACGCTTCACGATTCACACGAAACGCTAAACGGTTAACACGAAACGTTTCTCGCACGTAAGTCGCACGCTTTTTTGGTGTAGTAGTACGTTTCAGGGTCTGTAAATTTTGTCAGCACGCAACAATTCTAAATTGCACATTGTCTTCATAAATTTAGAAATATTTAAATAAAGAAGTTATCTTAGAGTAAAGGTTACGTGTTTTGTAAACGGGCTCGGTTTAAAAAAACCACAATTCCTGACATGACACATGAGTACATACTGTTTATAACAATGCTTGCTATCCTCTGAAAATGTAACTCGCCATTAAATATCTCATTTTTTAAATAATGTTTGTTACGATTACATAAACTGTGTGCGACAAATAGTTTTCCTAAAACATTTTCTTTTTCAAAACACGTTTTATATGCAGGCTTTCAATCACAACACGTTTTTATAACAAAAGCAGAACTGAAAGTTAAGTAATTATAATCGTTTGACACCATATCACATATATTTTCAACTCACAGCAACAACGGAAGACCTACTCGTGGCTTTGCCACGAGCTCTGCTCTAGTTATAACATTAACTATCTGGAAGAAATCATTCCCATGCCAAATTATTACGTCATTAGGGATATTTCTGCATTTAAACCTTTAATTCTTAATGTCCCTATGTTAGATATCAAAAACAGTTTGTTGAGAATTGTAAAAGGTATGATGATGATCTTATAAATCATTTATTATTAAGGTCTTCCGTTTTCCAACGGAAGACCTTATTGCTTTCGTTCGTTTTTTTTTTCCCTATTATTATTTTTTTTTCTTACAAAATTTGTGCAGGCGATTTCTCGGAAATGGCTGAACCGATTTTCATTAAACTTTCAGATCTAATAGATATTAATCCGAACTTAATTCACTTTTTTTTTTATTTTGATGACATCATTTCCGTTTTTGAGAAAATTACGTTTTTGCGATTGTATGAGGGTCGGCTTGTCCAGGGATCTCCTCCTAAACGGTCAAAGATATTGAGTTTAAACTTTCAGGGATTGTAAACAAGATATTGTAGATGTGCAATTTGGCATTCATATTTGTCATGCTCAACAGGCGTTTAAGCTCGCCTGGTCCCGAAAATTGAGACTAAACAAACGTCGTAATTTTTCGCGGTTTTCTTAGTCTATCTCTTTTCTGAAAAATATTTTGTTATTACATGTAATGTAAAAAAAGTTTATATTTAAAAGACCTTTCATTTGATATCAAGAAAAAGGGGCTGGCCCCTAAAATTAGGGAACCAAAGGGTTCTAAAGTCTTTCATCTGTAGCCCTTTCATGAGGGAAATTTTGTGAACAGTTATAGAAGCAAATATGTTTATCTTACAGTTATATATCAAAGCAATGTAATGATTTTATCATGTGTTACGTAATAAGGTGTTTTAAGGGACCAAAATTCCAGAATTTTGAACACATATATCTCAGAAAGGAATTTTTTTTTGAAATGCAGTATAGAAGAAAAGATGCTCAGAATGTTGTACTTGTTCATATGCAATTTTCAAAATGTCGTTAATCGGCCCCTATAAGGAGTTAAGGGTTCAGCCCCTAAAATGTTCTCTCCCATATATCTCAAAAACGGTAACGAATTTCTAAACAAATGTTGAACAAAATGTGTTGAGATTTAAATTATCTTTTATTTGAATTCAAGAAAGAGGAGCTGGCCCCTACAATTAGGGGACCAAAGGGCTCTAAAGTCTTTTATCTGTAGCCCTTTACTGAGGGATATTTTGTTAACAGTTATAGAAGCAAATATGTTTATCTTACAGTTATGTATCCAGGCAATGTAATAATTTTATAATGTGTTACATAATAAGGGGTTTTTAGGGGCCAAAATTCCAGAATTTTGAACACATATATCTCAGAAAGGAATTATTTTTTGAAATGCAGTATAGAAGAAAAGATGCTCAGAATGATGTTCTTATTCATATGCAAGTTTCAAAATGTCGTTAATCGGCCCCTATAAGGAGTTAAGGGTTCAGCCCCTAAAATGTTCTCTCCCATATATCTCAAAAACGGTAACGAATTTCTAAACAGTTGTTGAACAAAATTGGTTGAGATTTAAATTACCTTTTATTTGATATCAAGAAAAAGGGGCTGGTCCCTAAAATTAGGGGACCAAAGGGCTCTAAAGTCTTTTATCTGAAGCCCTTTAATGAGGGATATTTTGTGAACAGTTATAGAAGCAAATATGTTTATCTTACAGTTATGTATCCAAGCAATGTAATGATTTATTCATGTGTTACATAAAAGGGGATTTTTAGAGGCCAAAATTCCAGAATTTTGATCACCCAATATCTCAGAAAGGAAAAATATTTTGAAATGCAGTATAGAAGAAAAGATACTCAGAATGATGTACTAAATCATATGCGATTTTCAAAATTTCGTTAAACGGCCCCTGTAAGGAGTTAAGGGATCAGCCCCTAAGACGTTCTTTCCCATATATCTCAGGAACAGTAACGAATTTCTAAACAGTTGTTGAACAAAATGTGTTGAGATTTAAATGACCTATTATTTCATATAACGAAAAAGGGGCTGGCCACTCAAATTAGGGAACTAAATGGCTCTAAAGTCTGTTATCTGTAGCTATTCACTGAGGGAAATTTAATGAAAGGCTATGGAAGCAAATATGTTTATCTTACAGTTATGTATCCAAGTTATGTAATGATTTATTCATGTGTTATGTAATAAGTATTGTAGGGGTCAAGAGTCCATAAACTATGACCACATATATCTCAAAAAGGAAAATATTTTGAAATGCAGTTTAGAAGAGAAGATGCTCAAAATGATGTACTTTACAGAATGCAACCTTCAAAATTTGGTTCAGCGGCTCCAATAAGGAGATAAGGGACTGGCCCCTTAAACTTTTTTTCTCAGATATCTGAAGAAAGGTGACGAATGCCTAAACACTTGTTGAAGCTCTTATCCCTGAAACAAAATAGTATCTGGCCCTTAGAATGTAGACCCTGTTTTTCTATACTAAATCATGTTGAGCTGTTAAATAGCAAAATCAAGATCGAACATATTTCTCAAATTCTAAAATCAGACGGAAGACCACCTTGTTGCTCGCAACGAGATCGTGTCTAGTTATTATTATTATTATCATTGTTTTTATTTCTATTTTATTTTTTGGGGGAGGGGCGAGGGGGGTATCATATATCTGTATTGTATATATCATATCATTAATATGTTGGGCAGAACGTAACGAGATCATATCTGGTTGGGTTTTTTTTTCAACAAATTCTATAGCATGATTTCTCGATATTATCTTTTTTTTAGACGATTGCCAGTGGTCATAATTTTTGACTTTTTTTTTTGGGGGGGGGGGGGGCTTTTGAATCCGTCTCTTCCTTTACCGCATTATCGCATTTTTGTATATTTGACGACTTCGCAGCAATGTTAAGGCGTCCTGGAGCTGAACTACGGCTGGAAAACGATATTTCTTTTAAGGACAGGTGATACAATCACAAAAACATTGACAAGACAAGTTAAATTGTGAGTGGGACACAATTTCTGCAAAATTTTCCTTACTACTCCCATCTGTTTCACAGCTATTGCTGAATTACTGAGCTGATAAGACGCGTGACCTTGATATGCATATCTGAAGCCTCTGAGATCGGAAACCTTCGGTGCGACGTAATAGCCGACACACTGCCCATTCACTGTATCTTTCATCCATAGGGATTTTAACTTGCTCTTATCTAAAATCTGAAGTCATTAACTTTTGCTCATTGCTATTAAAAGTTTAAGACCAAGTACATAAACAGAGTTATTCTAAGCTTAGAAACCCCATTCCTGTTTCCTCAGTAATAATGAATAGGAGTAAAAATTGTGACCTGTTCTATTAACTTTTCATTGATCTATGTGCTTCATGTTGGAAAAAATATGTCAGATGTTGGATTTTTAAAAGATAAAGATCATCAAAAACATGGAATCATTGTTTCTAAAGAAAGGATTTTGTTTTGTCAACACATAGTAAGTGATAATGTATAGAGACTTTTCGTAACCAGGATTTTACCAGATCTTAAACCCTTTTTTTATTTAAGAAGTATTACCAGAAATCTATACCTGTAAGCAAATATGTTTGTAAATTTCTTTAGTTCCACAAAATCAGGGGTATACCTTAATCTCAATACTTATAACCCAAACTACCACTTTTCATAATCAGTAAAGACTGAAACAGTAGTTTTTTAACATAGTATTCAGGTTTTAAAAACGTGTTAATCTCAGACTCCTTGAATTTTATCCAAATGTAATTTGATCTTTCTTTTAAAAGTTTATAAAGATCATTTTTTTGGTAGTACTTCTGAGTTGTGTATAATTTATTCTCTATTGATCAAACCTAAAAAAAAAAACAAACCCAAAAACGAACTGTTATGCACACTAATGACTTCTTATATATTGACATTAGATTGAGATGGACAATGAATTATTTTTTTTACAGCAACACCAATTGATACAAATAGTACACAAAAAAGGATTTATATGTGATATAATAAAAATCGAACTCATCGTCCTCCCTGTTGAATTTATTTTTCAAGAAAAAAAATATTTAGATTAATATCAACTTATTTGGATCTGCAAGATTGGATTAGTATGCATATTCAAACAATATATTTCAAACTTTACTGAATACTGACAATCTGAACAAGTAATTGCCTGTCTGTGTGACAGGATGATAATCTGCTATAAATGATTATCAATCACAGAATCTTCAGATTCATTCTAATTTAATTACTTTTTTCCAATTTCTATTACCACTATCTTATGTACACAAAATTTCTCAAAAACTCCATTAACCAATAATACAACATGTAATCTTGGACATTCTATAATCTTACTTCTTTGTTTTCAGGAGAGGGTTCATACACAAAACTTCTCAATAAAATATGCTTTTAATAAATTCACTCTAATCTGATAGTGCTTTATTTCGAAATCATTATTTGCAACATAAATATACTATCTTGTACGTGTAAATAAATCCTTGTCCATTGCTCTGTTTACTATGTAGCCGATAGCTGACTATGTCATCTTTGACGAATAACGCACAGGGGTTTCTTATCTCATTAAAGATCGGCAAAACTCGGAGATCTGTTGCAGCTGGGATTTTCAGCACACTTAATTGAGCTGTGTGTTCTTATCTGATGCTAGTCAAATGGAAAAATTGTTATAAACTGATTTATATTTATGAAAGAAAATGTTTTTAGAAGAAAATGATTTTGTGTCACCTGTCCTTTAATCATCGCAAAAATACTTTGACCGGTAGTATTTCTTAAAATCTCTATTACATTTCTTGACAACGATAATCAACATAATATTTGATGCATTTTTTGTGAACTCATATGTACTTTGTAATCAAGTGACGGGCAAATCCTAATATTGCAATTATTAAATTGCATCGGCGCAGGTGGTTAATAACATTAAATCATGAATATTTTATAAAGAAAAATCTTTTGTTTTGTCATATACATAAGTTTTTGTTTGGGTTTAAAATAATTATTTCGTTTATGAAAGATATTGTTGAAACATTCCACCAAATCATAAACTAATTGGCATTTTTACTAATCAAAAGCGATTGACAAAAAAATTGGAGTAAATCCATAGGTTTCCGAAGCACAACTCAATTGGTACTTATATTCTCTACCAATTGTACGTACAATTTTCTAAAATTGTGTTGATCTTTCACCTGCACTTAGCTGGTTTTTACATGCATTAAAATGTCTTCATTCAGTTGTTCAGACGTAGCAGGGAGAGTCTCCAAACCTCTAGTTTACAAATAGTCTTTTACTTAAAACGAAACTTTAAAGCTGCCAATTATTTGATACTGGTTTTTGATATGTATGAATTATGTAGGTCTAACATTAACGGCAGCATCTATGTAAAGGAAAATGCGGTTTTATTTTTGGTTTGATACAATTCACTTTTAACGTTAAGATACATTCCCTGGGAAGAACTGTCGACATGAATGCAAATCGTGACGTCAGTTAATTATGACGTCATATCATATGAAGTACAGACAAATCAACCAGGAAGCCTTAACATGCCCGCGTTTATTTTATGCTGAACTACTCTAAGAAAAATCAAATATATGATTTTGAAATTTTCAAAAGGTAGACTATAGTTGTGTTCTATTTGGTTGGTTAAACGCCAGTGCTACCATTCATCGGAGCTTTGGGTACAAATTTCCGATCAAAATTTTCACCCAATTTAATGTTTACATATTATCTACTTATATTTTGTTACGACATATACTGTGGAATCATTAGAATTCGTGGTGGTTTATTGTTGTGGTTTTCGTAAGTAGTCCTCCACCACGAATTTACATCCTCAACGAAAACAAGTTTATAAAGAGTTATCTTTTTTTACTGAAACTGAAAACCGACGCATCCACGAAATTACATCCCAACGAATAAGCAAAAAAAAATCACAATTCATGAAATTAAATGATTCCACAGTATAACCCAAAAATGACGCTCTTTGTTTTGGGGTTAGGAGACTCTAACCTATGACACATAAAGTCGATTAAAAATTTGAAATGCATTTTGGAAGAAAAGTCTATAATATTAAACATCTATGTTTAAAAATTCATTGCGATATCTTTTTTTTTTTTTTTGTAATGAAGGATTTTAAGGACTGAGGTCATCAAACTTTTACAGATACATTTTTAGAAAATGCGACACTTCCTGTTAAGCATTGTTAAAGAGAAAAGACGTGTATTAATGTCTAATCGATCCCTCTTCTCAAAACACAAATGTGTCCCCTCTAAAGATTGACATGTTAAAAGTGAATAACACTTTGTTGAGCATTGTAGACTATATTATTGATTCAACAAATTATCTTGATGTGTTAGGGGATGTGGTGGTGTCTGGGTTTTTTTAAAATCAGAACTCGTTTCAAAAAAGACTGAAGATTTACATGCACTAGTTAATCGTAGCGAGATCGTATCTAAAACACATATAAATTGTTTGTTTAACCCAAGAAAACTCTGGAGCTAAAACAAAATATGCAAGATTTTTACAACAGGTTTGTCTTGTACCAAGGTTCACGACAATATATTTTCTATTTATCTAAGCCCCCTTTAGTTCCCTTTAAACATGATTGAAACTTAAAAAAAACATACAAATATTGTTTTGCAAAATTAAGAATCTTGAGTAGGATACAATTCCATAACATTCATACGCGTTGTCGTAACACGTTATTTTTCTTACTGATCTATCCAGAATGTGAGTATTTGTTACGACAAAAATTAACTTTTTTGCACAGGCATTGATAACTTTTATGAAGAGTTAGTATATAAATGCTTAAATACCCTTTCGAGATCTGACTAGCCTTTTTTCAAGTCTCGCACAAAGAATGCATAAAACTTATTGAATTGCATAACAAAATTATTATAACTTAAATCATCGCTAGTATTTTGTTTTTAGAGAAATTTGTTTATATACTTAATGTATATTTTCTTCTTCGGACGAATAATTAATTATTATTTAATTAATGTTAGTTTCATACCTTTATCACACTGATTCTTTGATATTAATGGCAGATGTTCCTCTTCTTCTTGCTTTTCAGTATATTCAATTTTTATGCAATTCCAATGTCCTAGAAAAATAAACCGATAAAATTTGTGAAACAAAGCAAAATTCAAAGATTTTTTTTTTAAAATCTTTCTCATTGTCAAGATCACGTATATTAAAACAGCATAAACGTTTCTATATGAATATCTTCTTCAGTAAGGTTTCATACGTGTAACAAATTATTAAACAGGTAAAGTTGTACTAAATTATGTAACTTTAAGGGAATGATAACGTTAATTAGAATTACCGACCAGACTGAACATAAAGCATAGCAGACCGAAACTAAATCCCGGATTTACTTTCGGGATTTACTCGGGGTTTGCTGTTTGAAAATATGCGTCCTTTCGGGGTTTACTTTAAGTCCACTTTAGGTAAACTTTGGGTTTTTTGACTTTTGGGGTCATTTTACGCACTTAAGTGTGAAGCTGACCCGTCTTTTATCTTTCCATCTTAAAACCGGTCATTCACGTTCCTTGAATATTCCAAATACAAACGTAGTATCTGCTCTCAGGGGTCTACTTCTTATCTTATCTAGTTTAATCTCTGTGTCAATTCTAGGTTTACTTTGGGTTCTCTCGGGGGTAACAACGTCCGCTTTAGTGAACCCTGAGTAAACCCGGAGTAGACCACGAAAGTACACCAAGGGTTAGGTTTGGGTTTGCTTTCTTCTAGGTTGGGTCTGCTTGCAGCTGTAGCTACTAATGATCACGTGAGCATGTAGACAGTATTTAAGCTACATTATATTACAGTTCTGCCATCGTAAAAGTTGATAAAACTTTCCTACCCTATCATAAATCCTGTTTCCTGCATCTTACCCTGCAACAAATCTCTATCTTATCCCATCCTACGCTATCCCATCCTAACATATTTTATCCTACATTTTCCTGTCCTTTACTTTACCGTCAATATTTATCATATTATTATATTTATCATATTATTTTGGGGTAATAAACGGAATTTTTGTAAAGGCGGACATAACGTGATGAATTTTTCGAAAAAGTGGCGGACATATCGTGACGGCGGACATAACGTGACGATTTTTTAAAAAAAAGTGGCGGGCATATCGTGACGGCGGACATAACGTGACGGCGGACATAACGTGTTATTAATTTTACTAAAATTACGATTGCTTTATCAGCTAACTATCAACTAATATAATGATCAAAGTCATTATTACATAAAACCAAAGAATTTGCGAACGTGCCGACTTATTTACCTGTGCATCGGTAATATTAAATTGTACGTAAAGTGTACATAATTACGCAAACAAACAGGTAAGGGACTATTTTTTGCTTTTATAAGATATATTGATTAAATTGATTTACAAGCAGGTAAAACACTTTAATACATTAATTGAACTAATGTTAAAGTAGTTTTTATTGTGACCTCAATTCAATAAAATTACACAATTCCTTATTTTCAGTTTCATATATTACATTCTCCGGCAAAAGTGGAGGAGTTGGCAAATCCATGACATTTCCATTTTTAGGCTCGTTAACCGACACCACCTTTCCCATTGTTCAACTCCCGTTGGGCATGTTAGTCGTTTTGATTTTTTGATGCATAAATCAATACACTCTCCGTTTATGAAATCAATATCAATTAATTTTAGTGAAAAATGCCTAAGAGTAAAGATATATAGTAATTATAAGATGCATTTAACTTTATCTGTAGAGGAACGAACGATAACTCTTGCTTTGGTATGCTATGTAAACAAAGAGAACGCACGTGTTTTGAATATTGGATGGAAAGATAGTTCATTGTTTGTACAGGAATAATCAATTGATGCACAAGTAATGACTTTTTTTCAAGATCAACGATTTGTAAAGTTCTATTTGAAGAAGGAAAATTTGAATTATAAAATTATTTGGCTCCGCGTAATAATCTAACACATTTCAGATAGTTGCTAATTAAAACAACAGCTGGTGGTGGGAAGGGGGGATGGGTCATAAGGACCCCAGCAGCAGTTTTTGTGCAGGCTAAAAATATAGAAAATTAGGTAAATAAGATGTTTCTAAAAGGAACGTTATAGGACATGATTATCAAAGACTTATATATCTACATTTTGTTATATTTATGAACACATATATTTTCTTATTGTGATACACAAAACTGAAATCTTATTTCCGACGTCTTGAACATCAACATAATCAATAAAGTTGCATTCACTCTTGTGAAGCTTTCGAAGCACGAGTCTTGGTGAGAGAATGGGTTGCATAATGAAGTATACCGCGTCCTCTAAATAAACTACTTTACCGGCCGAATATATAATAAATTGCATCCGTATCTTAAATTCTTATAGGAAGATGAATGCGTTGGAAATATTAAATATTGCCGCATAGTATTGCATATATCTTAAATTACACAAGAGGTCCGTGGGGCCACTTCGCTCACCTGAGCAACAATGACTTTATATGGGCGTTCATAGGACATTGTACCATATGGCCTCTCGGAAGAATATCAAAAAATAAATAAAGTAAAGTATTCGAATTTTACACTCATTTTTGCATACTTTTACTCTGTGGCATTGTACCATTATGTATTACCATTTTACCAAAAATTAGAAAATCCTATGCAAGATATAAAAGTAAACTTTTTGTAGGGGTACACTGTTAACTTCCAATTCCCAATATTTTTGTTCTGCTCCTATTCTCCCACAAAATATAAAGCTATCAAAATAATTGAGAGCATATACGTACATTTCCTTCCTTAATTCTTTCTAGCTTTTTTTTAAATGTTATAATATTTATTGTCCGATATTGCACCAATTAGTGGAATGAACTATAAGGGGATTATATTTTATTTAAAAAATTCCTATAGTTGTGAAGAATAAAACTATGCCTTAATGCGCTCAATTCCTCAAATTAAAAACATCCACACATTTAATTGGTCTTTCCCATCATAAAAGACTCTAGTTTACCTGGCGTAAACTCCCGTGACTTTTTAAACTTACTCACTTTATTGATGATGAATACACTCGAATAAGAAATGTTGTCACGGGACACGTAAAGGAGTCATTATAGTATTGACAGGCATATCACTTTATTATATTTAGACCCACCCATTATTTTCATCTTTATTCAAAAACAACAAATGGCTACAAACCAGGATGATTTTACGCTATAATATTTCCTTAGGACTAGCGATAATGCCTTTATCCCTGTAACAAAATGTGTCAGAACTATAAAAACTATAAAAACCGTATTAACGGTGTCGTTTTTATTTACTCGTGTCCGAACAACTATTAAAATTAATTTGGAATTCATATAATTCTTAATCATCGTATAAAGATGGGGCCCAGAAAGTAGTTACAGCATATCATTTTTGTACAAGTATTAAATGTATGGTTAAACAAAATTTCACTGTCAATCATATAATTATAACCAAGATACAGAGCTCACAATTTTGCTAGATGTTTAACTTGGTATTTCCTATTCAGCATCTAAAACGTAAACAAAAAATGGCCTTATATCTGTGTACAAAGCTGTGTATCTTGCTTATAATTTGAAGCTTAGCACTTAAATATGGTTAGTAAATAGAAGCAGAAGAGACATGCACTAAAACAAAGAGCACAACTTATTTTTAAAATGAATCACATATATACCAAGTATATATTTCCGTCGGCGATATCAAACTATGTTAAAACTCTGAATGAACTCGAAAAAATGCTGAGCATCGCAACAAAACACATTGCATTTATCAACCATTACGCAAAAGATCATACCGATTTACCAATAGAATTAATTGTATTTTAGTACTTAGTTAATACATCAAATTTTGCTTTTTTGTGCAGGTGAGCAGTCAACTGTCTGATTTATGAAAGTCTATGTTTGATTTGATACGTAAAAATTACAAAATACAGGCGATAGTTTCACTAGTTACATGGCATAAATAGAATGAAAATAGACGAAAACCAAAACAAGCTAACATAGCACAACCGTCAAATGTTAAAAACTGTCAACGCATTGAAATATTTAACCTCAATTTACTTCACAAAATCGGCACCAATCTATCTTGCATGTTTCAAAGGATTCAGATTGACCCGTTTATCATTCCATATGGTTGCTTGATACAAGGAATCTACATTTACACCGTCCAGTTTTAGAAGTATGGAATACCGAACCCACAGTACAATCTTATCTTAACACGTATTTCTTTTATCATTATTTTTGTTAAAACTAAGATTTGAAACAGAATTAGCCCATAATTGTTGCAATTTATATTATCCTTTCCAAAAGGAATAGTTATGCTAAATTACAGTTGAATTTGACTCAGTAGTTCTTAAGAAGCAGATTTTTAAAAATGCAACCCCTTTTTCTACATTTTCGAAGTTTTCTCCGCTTTGCATGAAGTTCAGTGTTTTATTTCTTCAATTTACATTTGCCTTACCATAAGGATGCTTTGTGACAAATTTAGTTGAAATTGGTTAAGCTGTTCAAGAAAAGCGTAAAATGTAAAAAAAAGTTTACAGAGGAACGAACAGACATACAGACGGACAGACTGGAGACGGACAAAATGTGATCAAAATAGCTCACTTGAGCTGTCAGCTTATGAACATGTATACAGTTATATGTTCATCAATATATTTGTTTTAAAAGGAAGTGTAATTATACATTGAAGAATGTATACTATGGTTTCATTAATATTCGTTGAATATCAATTTTCGTGGATTTCGTTGTTAAGTTGATCCATGAAATCAAAATGCATTGAAATGCAACTTATGTTAACATTTTGTATCGATAGGGCCACGAATTTACGTATCCTTGAAGCTGTGATTTTTTCTTTATCCACGAAAATTGATACCCTTGAATATTAATAAAACCACAGAATAAAATGCTATGAAAAATGGCTACAAATATTTTGCTTCTTGTACAGTCAATTTCATCCTCAATTCCCGATTGAGCATACATGTACCAGCTATATAACCATTACCCATGTTCTGTTTGCCAGGTACCAATTAATTTCAATCCCTAGAAGGAGAGAGTGCATGAGTAAAGTAAAGCAACATGCAAAATTACAATGCGACAGACCGGGCTCGATTTTGTAGAAGTGGGCTAATTTGCTAAAAGTTAAGGTGTGTTTACTTTTGAGGAATTTTATTTTTATTAAATAGTTAAATGCATACCAATCTTTTAGATCATTTACCCATCTGGAGAGCTATGCGGACTACGGACCGTGACTTTTGAGACAATGATGCATACCATGCCATTCACAATGTGAAGTCATGTAAAGTAATGGTATTTTTGGTATTGTATTTTACACGTTACTGATTTTTTTTTTAGATTAAGTCATAATGACTTCAAAAAACATCCAGGTACGAATAAAGACATACGATTTAATATCGGGAAAATGCAGGTTTTATTTTATCGCCTCTGTAAATATCCTTCTCTAATTTTTACACACAAAATCCACTTGCCACATTTAACTATCTAGTAAACATGCAATCATTAACTAACAACGACTTCTACGTTTGCATCTGAGGAGGTTGAAAACAACTTACTTTCCGGAAGAAATGGAGCCTTTTTATCATGCAAGTAAGGTTATATAGAACACCTTCATGTTTGACATTCCTCCGAAGAAATGTGTTTTCATTCCCGAAATTTTTATTTAGCAGTACAGAGCACTGGGTTGGAGCATTAAATATTAATCCGTTAGTCGTGCGTTCGAATCCCGCTGGGGCTTTTATAATTTTTACCTTTCAAAAAAATATTTAAAATATATTTTTGGGACAAGTATATTCTAAAATTTGAATTTACTCAACCAGTAAGAGTATTTGGTTATAATGGATTTTATTCACATCAATATCGACAGGGTCTCATAGCACTTTAACTTTGCTTGGTAATTTTAATAACATTCATGCTTCCGCCTATCAGTATTCGCAGTACTTTAATTATATGTAAAGTTTAGAAAAGTGCCTGCCGCGAAGAATGTGGGGGCAGACATTCCCACCTGCTACGTGCCTGTGATGTGCACACATTGTGTGTTTTATCTGGAGTAACTAATGACCCCAATTTTGACTCGTCCTTTAATCAAGTAATCGGCACCCAAAAACTATAAATGAGACAATTTATGGCACGAACTCCAGCTTTACCATTCACGCATGAGCCCATGGTTTGAATGAACTCATCTACTGACATGGGGATGGGTCATATGAATATTTTGACATTTGTTTTCAAATCTACTTATATTATACTTTTGGTCGAATGTTTAAGAAAAAAATCAATGAAATTAATATAAACATTTGAGTTGTAATTGTTTAATGTAAGTTTAGTAAAACACGGGGGTTATATTCTTTTCAAGATGAATGAAATCACCAAATTGATCGAAAATTGGGTCACATCCCGCTTCAGCGATTTAGTTCCTCCAGTTAATATTCCAGTTATATGAATACCATAGTATATATATTTCTTCTAATCCAAACTTATGATTTATAGTTAATAATGATAATCCAAAACTAATTATTACTTACATTGTACAGTATTATACAATATGGAACAAATTGTCGCGATACTCCCCCCCCCCTCCCTCAAACCCCCTCGGCTTTCAACCGTTCAAAAATGGCTAATCTATTTTAAAATCTGAACAGCCCTTTTTCTTGAAAACTTTTGCTTATTCCGTATAATATTTTCATCAATTGCGAATATAAAGGTTGACAAGCATCGATTATCTTTTTATGAATTTTTTTAATATGGCGTGCTTCTATTGCCTGCACTGTTTCGAAGACGGCAACTTGCAAACCTTAGATATGTCTGAAGTCATGACGTTAGGCAATAGTGTTTATCACCAAATTGAGAGTTTTGGATTTTACTTAAACCGTGAATTTTGCAAAGTTCATAGGGTTAACTGCAAGAGAATTCATTTCAGTTACGGTAAAATTGGCTTTTCGTGGTTATTCCCCAAACTGAGCTGTAGTGTCTCTTTAATTGAAACTTGTAATTTTACTTTCCTTATTTCAAACGAAAAAATAAAATAATTAACCTTACCTTTTTTACGCTTAAATAGGAAATATAAAAAAGGAACACATGTGATAATTAACACTGCTGTAACACAAGTTGTTGCAATCAAGGCTGTGATGTTCTCTAGTCTGTTTTTTTCTGTTGTATTTTGAAGATAGGTTGTTGACGTCACACTATGAAAAAAGAGGGAAATAAATTAAAAGGAGTATATCACTACAAAATAAGTCGTTTTTTATTAAATAAATGTGTTAATTATGCCTAAATTTGAAAAATACAATTACATCAGTACCAATTTGTTATCAGGACATGATTTTAAAAATAAAATGGTTAAAGCCCCAAATTCATTGAACAATTTTAGATTTATCACTAGATATCTGATGACTACGTTAAAGATATCATATACTTTTTTTATTATCTATAAATTATATTGAACAGATATTTAAGCCGACAATGTTAAAATATTCCAGAATGCGTTTGATTAAAGTAACGGTACACTACGCGCTACGTGCATTGAAGAAGTTTTCCGGTCATTTTTTCTTTAATACGTCGATCAATGGAAACATCATTATCTTCATTTCTTATCATTTAATAAAACATTTTCAAATAAAAAAAATGTGAAGTGTCATTGATAAAAAATGTAAATAATGTAAATGAAGCGGCGCGTATGAATACCAAACAACAACAGCAACAATATTCAAAATGGAGGCGCCTTCAGCTGATGCAGACCTATTGAGCTGAATATAATGGATTAAACACTAAAAGTGAGTTAAAATCTGAACCCTCTTAATTGAAAACGAAAGGAAAATGCATGCGATAGCTTGTGATATTATTCACTGTGCAGAAAAACTCGTAATAAAACTAGTTTTCATGCGAGATCGCTTGAATATGCAACTTGCCATAACCATCCAATGAAAGGCGATCGTGGACGAAAATAGCTGATATGTCGACAAAGAATAGTGTGTATAAGCGACTTTTGTTAACGTTGTGGTAACTAGATAGCCAGTGATGTACTTAAATGGTATAGTTGCCGTTTGCAATGCGCCAGAGGAGTTGATGCATTACTCATAGCTATTCTTTACGACGCTTATTCTGATGACCGATCATGTACGTGTGTAGATTTAAAAATTATCGTTACAACATTTGAACAGCAGTGTTACCGTGAAAGTTTATAGGCCTGTTCGTTAAACTATTCCTGGGAACAGCCAGTCTCGCTGTAAATGTCGATTGATCTCAAGCAGACACAATCGTGAGAGAACGCTAAATTTTCTATTTCGTGAAACAAATAAGGTGTTTTGTTTAATTTTGAAGGTTAAAACCTTTAAGTTTTTATATTCACAAGGTTGCATTTGGTATGCTGACGATAAAACAGACACAACTTTACATTTTGTTGACAATTTCCCGTTCTATAAATAGTGTTAGACCAGAACAGTTGAGACAAGTATTCCTTTTAAAGGAATAATCGGTAATAATTATATATAGATAGCTATAAGCAATCAACACGATCAGTTTGATGTAAAATAATTTAAAAAGTACTATATTTTTACAAAATATAGAATATTTTGAATCTGTACAGCATAATTGCATCATTATAAAAACCGTCAACAAATTTAATTTTGAAATACATTTGGAGAAAGCCGTTTGTAAACTCATTGTCTAGGTTGTTTTTTTAACGTAATTATTAAATGTTAATGTATCTTCTTCTTCTTCTTTAGAATACGGAGTAGGGCTCTTCAAAGAGCATAAGTTACACGAAAGAAAGATTTGAAAATAATTGAACGGGACTGAAAAACATTGAATGCCATCATAACTTACTATTGAGGTCGCTTTATAACGTAACCTTGTTTATGAATCAAACCGTCTTCCTAGCTACTATTATGCAACATCAATAGATCGAGGTCAGTTCATGGAGCATCTTCTTATGATCGAGGTCAGTTCATCGAGGTCAACTGCATTACTGAATGAATCTTTCGATCGAAATTCTTACGCCTGAGATAAACTGTGCATTCTTGAATTAACAGGTCGAACTGTATTTAATGTATGTTTGCATCTCTTAAGGTAAATGAATTGAAATAAAACTAAGTAAAATGTTATATAAATAGTAAACCAAAGCTTCAAGTTTTTATAAGAACTACTTATGCAAGCGGAATGCGTGCGCACGTGGAAGCATTCGCTGGATGCCTCATATGGACACAATAGTGATCGGCCGAAGCCGATCACAAAAGTAGATCCGGCAAAATTTTATTGATGCAGGTATCAAAGAAATTTTTCAACCGATCAGAAGCGCCGATATCTCATCAATCGAATAAATATTAAATGATAACGTCATACGACCATTTAAAGACTTTAACATTTGTTTTATAGTTGCATGCCCACATCTTTAATACCTAGTACTTCTTTCTAACGACTGTGTATTTTTTTTTTTAACATTTTCATTTTTATTGCCTTATTTTATAAGTCGAGTACTTGCAATATGTTAGAATCTTGTCAGTACTGAGTCGAAGTGTTTTTATAAGCAAACATAAACTGACATTTTCTTTCTTTTTTTTTATGTCTGGCTAGCTTATTATTTCTTTCCAGATCTCGAAAGTATATATCATGAATAACGAATGTGCCAGTGATCTTAAACCGTTTGTTATAATAGTTACGGAAAAATATTATTTTAACAATATATTTTATTGCTATATGGCGAAATGTTCCTAATATACCGAACAAGATTTATTATGCAGCACAGGTGTGTTGTTGGTATGGATATTACCATTGATAATTACACAGAAATTCTTACTTTGTAAAAAGTCCATAGAAACGGCATCTATTTTTAGCAACCTAACGATTTTTTAAAGTTGCACTTAATTTAAGGCCATACTTGATTTTTTTTTATTTATTGATGTAAGACAATAATATGTAAAATTTGAAAAATACAACTTCAAAAATGCCGCAAAATATAAGGATTCTCCCTGGTTCTCAGGTTGTTATCAAAGCAACAGTTTCCATGTGTAAATTTGTAATTGCATAATAATAATGTGATTAAAAAAATTAAGATATGCATTTATTTTAAAATGACCTTATTCGGGTTTTAACGTGCTGTGTGATTGGCTAAAAAAATATTTTATATGGTATAAAGAATGTTGCCTACGTCATATTAAGACTAACGTCAAAAATGTATTGATACGCCTGACGTTACGTTTGGATTTGATACAATTTTACGTTATTGTCAAATGACCCTTTTTTATCTAGAATGAAGAGTAAGAAATTAAATTATAACCAATGAATTCAATATTTATTAGTTTTATACACTATAAAATGATTTGAAACAGTTTACGTTTTTTTATAAACCGCTTCGCGTAAATTGCCCCAAGCCATTTTATATCGTATAAAACAAATACATATTGAATTCATTCCTTAATTAAAAAAAGAAAGTGCATCATGGAAAAACTTTTAAATGTGCGTTTATATATATATTTCTTTATTTAATCTTGAAAAAAAAATGCATTTTCATATTAAAGATTTTAACATGAAAACCCCAAATCATTGCCATCATTCACAATATGTTTTATAATAAGCAATATTAATCATGGCAATTTAAAATTTTTACAATATTTTACAACGGCAACGGCATCACATGACAACAAATACATGTTGTTTAGCTGTTATATCAATATGTAAAGTACATGTAAAAAGAAAATCCGTGTCTATTCGTAGCCATCAAGTTTTAATTCTGACATAGAATGATCACCACATTAACGATCGAGATAATGTGCAGGTCGAAGACATTTTAACGGGGGAGAAAGGCAGGGTCTGGTAGATAATTTGGATTGACAATATCGTCAAATACCCCCACTACCCCCCACCCCCTCTCTGATCTGTGCATGCAGAAGAGAGATATCTCTTGTTACTTTATAAAACAAAATCCGCGCATTCTCACAAAAACCTTATCGACAAGCAAAATAGTGGAAGATTTGAGCTTATATTCTCACAGCAAAATATACATAAATACCAGTCACTAGTGCATGCTACTGTAACAAAAGTTGTTGCAATCAAGGCTGTGTTGTTCTCTAGTATCTTTTTTTCTGTTGTATTTGGAAGATATGTTGTTGACGTCACACTATGAAAAAAGAGGAAACTAGATTAAAAGGAGTATATCACTACAAAATAAGTCGTTTTTTTATTAAATAAATGTGTTAATAATGCCCAGATTTGAAAAATACAGTTACATCAGTACCCATTCGTTGTTTTATTGTTTAATGTATTGGGGGCTTTTCCCATTATATTTTTAAAATCATATCCCGATAACAAATGGTGTTATCGGGACATGATTTTAAAAATATAATGGGAAAAGCCCCCAATTCATTAAACCATTTTAGATTTATCACTAGATATCTGATGATTACGTAAAATATATCATATACTTTTGTTATAATCTATCAATTATATTGAACAAATATTAAAGCCGACAATGGTAAAATATTCCAGAATGCATTTGATAACGTCATACGACCATCTAAAGACTAACATTTGTTTTATAGTTGCATGCCCACATTTTTAATACCCAGTACTTCTTTCTAACGACTGTGTATTTCTTTCTTTACATTTTCATTTTTATTACCTTATTTTATAAGTCGAGTACTTGCAATACGTTGGAATTTTGTCAGCACTGAATCGATGTGTTTTCATAGGCAGACATAAACTGACATTTTTATTCTTTTTTTACGTCTGGCTAGCTTATTATTTCTTTCCAGATCTCGATAGTATATATCATGAACAACGAATGTGCCAGTGATCTTAAACCGTTTGTTATAAGAGTTACGGAAATATTATTTTAACAATATATTTTATTGATGTTTATATATGGCGAAATGTTCCTAATATACCGAACAAGATTTATTATGCAGCACAGTTGTGTTGTTGGTATGGATATTACCATTGATAATCACACAGAAATTCTTACTTTGTAAAAAGTCCATAGAAACGGCATCTATTTTTAGCAACCTAACGATTTTTTAAAGTTGCACTTAATTTACGGACATACTTGGTTTTTTTTTTAATTTATTGATGTAAGACAATAATATGTAACATTTGGAAAATACAACTTCAAAAATGCCGCAAAATATAAGGATTCTCCCTGGTTCTCAGGTTGTTATCAAAGCAACAGTTTCCATTTGTAAAATTTGTAATTGCATAATAATAATGTGATTAAAAAAATTAAGATATGCATTTATTTTAAAATGACCTTATCCTGGTTTTAACGTGCTGTGTGATTGGCTAAACAATAGTTTATATCGTATAAAGAATGTTGCCTACGTCATATTAAGACTAACGTCAAAAACGTATTGATACGCCTGATGTTACGTTTGAATTTGATACAATTTTACGTCATTTTAAAGGTCAAATGACCCTTCTTTATGTAGAATGAAGAGTACAAATTTAAATTATAACCAATGAATTCAATATTTATTAGTTTCATACAATATAAAATGATTTGAAACAGTTTACGTTTTTTTATAAACCGCTTCGCGTAAATTGCCCCAAACCATTTTATATCGTATAAAACAAATAAATATTGAATTCATTCCTTAATTAAAAAAAGAAAGTGCATCATGGAAAAACTTTTAAATATGCGTTTATATATCTATTTCTTTAATTAATCTTGAAAAAAAAATGCAATTTCATATTGAAGATTCTAACATGAAAACCCCAAATCATTGCCATCATCCACAATATGTTTTATAATAAGCAATATTAATCATGGCAATTTAAAATTTTTACAATATTTTACAACGGCCCCGGCATCACATGACAACAAATGAATGTTCTTTAGCTGTTATGTCAATATGTAAAGTACATGTAAAAGAAAATCCGTGTCTATTCGCTAATCGTTACTCATTAATCAAGGTTTGATTTTGACATAGAATGATCTCCACATTAACGATCGAGATAATGTGCAGGTCGAAGACATTTTAACGGGGGAGGAGGGCAGGGTCTGGTAGATAATTTGGATTGACAAGATCGTCAAATACCCCAACTACCCCCATCCCCTCTCCGATCTGTGCATGCAGAAGAGAGATATCTCTTGTTACTTTATAAAACAAAATCCGCGCCTTCTCACAAAAACCTTATCGACAAGCAAAATAGTGGAAGATTTGAACTTATATTCGCACAGCAAAATATACATAAATACCAGTCACTAGTGCATGCATAACAATGGTGTGTTAATAGCAATTTAGCATCGAAGGAAATACAACATTCAAGGAAATGGGTGGTTTGATCACAGACCCCCCCCCCCCCCATCCACCCACCTAATCATTGCCAAAGAAGTCTAAATAACTCATCAAAATACTGTTTTTATTAACAAATGTTTTATTCGTCGCACAAATATCCATTTCCTGCAAATTCATCGGAATTTGTCCAGACAAATCTAATTTATCAAAATAAATCTCAATTTGTCCATTAAGGAAGTATGGGACTCAGGATTTTGAATCTACCGCGCAACTCCGAATGACGTAAACCAATTCGCAGTCGTTAAATCTGTTGGTTCAATTCTAAGGTATTTAACAATAAAATTTATTGTGGAAAGGATTTCATAGTTTCTTTTTAAAATAAAACGTGAACAAAAATGATAATAAAAGTAAATTTAACCCAAAAATCTAATTTTACGACATAAATATCGGTTCGGTTTTCGGCAATGGGAAGGAAACGTGGATTTGATTTTGAACTCTGAAAAGACATAAAGGTTGCTAAAGCTCAGAAAAAGGATCGTCTAGTCACATAGTGCGAACGTGGACGCTCTCTTGGGCAGACCAATCACATAATTTGATATTACGGCTGAATAATTCTCATCACAGATGGAGGAAGATGACTCGGCGCCAGCAAAAGCGATCTGTGCAGGTTTGACCTACAATCATTGATCTGTTGATAGAGTAAAAGTATTTGGTAATCTCAGCGAGGTTAAGTTTGTCGAGACTGAAAGTTTTTGACACAAGTTTCTTCAGTTTTTGCGAATCTTGCTGAGATTAGCGTAAAAGTAAAATTGGCATGGCCATCATCGAATTTTTCTTATGCTATGCCGGTGTAATGCACTGGTGCTTGCATGCACTGGTCTCTGCTCATGTATGTGTAAGATACAAATGTACCTATACCTATATAAGTAGGCATCGTACTATTAAGATCCCCTAGTATATAATAAGAACAATATGGTGGCAGGGGATAGTTTTTTTGGTCGAGGAAATGTGAGGCAGATAGTGCTCATATATGAGATTTAATTTTTCAGTGGATTTTTAAATTTGCTAAAATTGGTTTGCATGCAGGGGACACATGGTCCCGACTCTTGAGAATTTTTAAACATTTCAGAATAAAACAAGTACAACTTACATATATCACTATAAAGAACAGCCAGGGACGGTCTCAAAATTTTCTGAAAAATTGCCCTTTTTTCACATTTTCATGGGTCCAGAACCACGCTCCAGTCCCGAGCAACTGCCATAAACTACCATAGGATTTGTAGCTTAATGTATACCCATGCAAATAATCACCAATTGATGGGGGGTCAATCACCTTCTTTTCGAGTGACATTTCGTGTTCTGAACCCACCCTACTTTTCAAGCACAAAACCGAAAGTGAAAATTTTGGCCTCAGTTTCGCATTTTTATTCCATATCTGATGAAAAGTGCTACCAGTATTAAAGTGTCATATATCAATGAAATTGACATGAGCTCCTCTATCCACAAAATGAATGCAATAAATATTTTAGCAATTTATACCCCTCAAATAACCAGCCAAACCCCAGGTTCTCCCTTTATTTCAAAATTTTGACCGGGTCTTTCCTTCGAAACTATCCCCTGCCACCTATGGTTCGAAAACGGTGAAAGCAATTCGGTCAAGGAAGATTCTTTAATTCTGATTCCAACCCAGTACTTAATATACAAGTGCGTATGAGGTTCAGACAATTAACAGTGGGGATAATATTCGTGAGTAAAGCCCCAAGCACCTGAGGTGTAATTTCATAATAAAAAAAAAATTATAATCATGTATACAAGTTTTTGACAGTATGGTTCAATACACAGATCAGAACCCAGTACAATTCTTAATGTCTTTCATTATTAATAGTTAATTCTAATTTATATCAGAATTTGTATCATGTCGTCACATGTTTCAGGAAATCAGATGTTTCGAGTAGTCGATTTTCAACGCATGAGTTCATTCCAAAATGATGTTAAACCACACATACGAAATCTCCTGTCTCTATGCATAGCCATTAGTCAAATTATGTGGCATCAAGTTTATATTTTAGTTACAAGTAGAAACTGCATATGATGACAACTAACTTTGATTTTGTATCAGTAATTTCAGATGCTATGTCTGAGTGAGGTTAAAAATGATTCAGTTTAGATGAAAATTGTTAACTGACAGCCATTATGTGTATCGTTAGGTGTTAAACTCTTGGAAACCCATGACGTCAGGAGATGTATTTTAAAATAGGAAGACAGACTGAACACTTTAGGTAATGATATTTCTTATGGTATACACATATTGACAGCAAAATAAATTATAGGTGTGAAATAGGGGTTCGAAATAGGTGTCAGGTACAATTTTTTAATTTTATTTCAAACTCAACCTCAGATGGCGTCTTTTTTCAGTTAAAACAGTGTCTGGAGCTTTTGTGTGACTTTCAGTCTTTCACAATAGAGAGGTTGAGATTTAAAACGTGTAAGGGTGCGCGTACGTGTGTTAAAACTATGCGTACACGTTTTTGTAATTTATCAGTTAAGATTTCATACCTTGTAGGATATAAACGTGTACGTAAATCGACGCCGTTTTGTGACTTGAATTTATTTAGTTAATTCCAAAATAAATGGTAAATTTCTTATCAATTTTCATGCAAATGAAGTTTAAAAATCTATATGATGTATCAAAAGAATACATTCACTCATGAATAAGATTTTATTTGTTGTAAAAAGCTACACGTTTGTATTTACATGTAGACGGCACTCTACAAGTTTAGAGAACGTATAGAAACCATGTCGTCACAAAAACTGATGACGTAATACGCAAAGAGATTTAGGTGATTCCCCTAGTTCACGTACATGTACCTGTACACGTTTGAAATCTCAACATCTCTAATAATGCTCCCTCAAAATTTACTTTTCACAGCCCCATGCCCTTCTTCATGTGGAAAGATTTGCATATACATATTTATGTACATCTGATGGAGAACAACTAATTTAAAAGTGAAGAGTTTAGAAGTCAGTGTCTAATAATAACTACCGTATCCCTCTTCCAGTAAATATTAATATGTTTGTTAAATCTGAGTTAACCTCTGTTTATAAATGCCTTTATAATATCAAGTACATATGCATATACTTTTTTTACTGATCAACTTGGCAACCAATTGGTGTTCCTTTATAATATCAAGTACATATGCATATTCTTTTTTACTGATCAACTTGGCAACCAATTGGTGTTCCAATTAATATTCTCTCATGGTGCAAAAATTCCTGATTATGTAACTTAATATTACAGATGTTGACCATGAAGAAGTTGTCCAAATGTCTGATTGTGGTTGGAGACAGTGGAGGAGTTTGGTGGAATTAGGGATGTAAGCAGATATGCATTTAAGAGAGCTCGATGGTCGTGGCCATTTTTAGACTGTATTGATCTCCTAAGGAAGAAGAGCTATATATAAAAATATGCTGGTTGGCAGAAGAGAGAGAGAGAGAGGGAAGTCATAACAGTTTGTCAGGTATTTGATAAATTACATAAACTACTTTCGATTGGTATCTCTGTGATTGGTTTAATTGTAACGGATTTCAAGGGTATACTCTTTTATATGAACAAATTAAAACCCCCACCAAAAAACCCTCGAAAAACCCCCCAAAAAATCTTCATTAACTGTGCAAAATAACCCATGAAATTGCATCCCAATGAACCTTTAATGAATGATAACAATTCCCAAAAATTAGACCTCACAAAATTCAAGGTATTAACAAAGTAAAAGTTAACTGTAATATTCCATATATTGTTGACTGAAATCTTTAGTCCCAGAGATTATCAATGTGCCATTTATTTTCATTGATTTTATTATGTTTAATACTCTAAGCATGAGTGTGCCAATTGAAAATCTGTCATTTATTAAAAAATGTTTGTTTATTTTAGAAGTAAATTCTAAATAAATGTAATTTTTTAATGAATTCTTTGCTTGTTATCCTTAAGTAAAGGAATGTACAAGATAAAGATTAGTATTTCATTTATAATGAGAAATATTAAGGCAGATCTATTTTTAATCAAATCGAAAAAAAAATGAATTGTAGCATTTTGAATAGAAATCGAACCAATTGAATAAACCCTGAATTGTCCCAGCCCTAATCTTAATGAACCATAAATTGTACATCCTAAGAAATCCTTGTGTTTGAATGTCACAACAGTTTTTGTTTAAATATTTCTCTATGTATAAGTATTTTAGGTGATGCTATTTCCCATCTTTCAGGTCATTCATCTATGATCAGGACAATTTCTGGAAAAATAGAATTTTTTTCAACAAGATCGAAATCCTATTGCACATGTACTTTGTCTCTTAATTCCAAATCAACACCTCCTCCACGATTGCAGTATCAACTGGAACGGAACTACGAAGGCCATGAAGAGTGACATGATAAAAGAGATGGTCAAGGATGTGAAAGATGGGTCTGTTCATATAAAGACAATAGTTGGTGATGAAGATAGCACAATAATTTTCAAACTTTGGACAAACATTGTCACAAATACATTGGATGCTAATCATGTGAAAGAAATCTTAAGGAACCATCTATACTTTGTGAAAAATAACACAAAACTTTAACTTTCAATGTCATACAGTATCTCAAAAGATGTTTATACTACATCCTTGCCCAACGAAAAAGGGGTGTTGCAAGGATAAGCCAAGGACTTGTGCTCTTGTCCGCTTCAATATTTATGTTAGATATGTAATAAAAATGTTGAGAGGGTTGTCCATATTGGAGCGATAATTGTCAGCTTCATTATTTATGCTAGATTGGTAACACATGTAATAATGTTGAGAGGGCTTTTAATTTGGGTGCATTATTTGTATAAGTCTGTTAATCTATACATGTACATGTGAGGAGTTAAATGTCCAGTATAAACTTGATTAGTATAAAAAAAAATTCATGCCATAATATATGATTGTAACATTAATAGATGTTGTTCTACGAATGGCTTAAATTAAATTCACCCTAAATTTGTACTTTGCATATTGTACATGATGTAATGCTGATTTCGATCCTTTTATATGTTTCAGAGCTGAAAAAATTATTATGAGATACATGTAGCAAATCATGAATTAAATATTTATTTGTTTATAACTATTAGAATTATTTTGTTCCTACCTGGTATCTTGTTATAAGGTGCAAATAGTTTAAAAATGTGTACTTTAACAGAGGAATTTCAAGTTAAACAGAGGAAATTTGGGATTTAATTGAATATTTTTTACTTTTTTTCGTGAATATTATAAAGTACTAGCATTGTAATAAAGATATTATCAATTGACTGAGTGTTTATTGAACAAAAAGTTAGTATTGATTATTTTATCTACATTAGAATAGTGTTTAAGTGAAAATGGCGCGGAATTGAAAAAACTGACTAGAGGAAATTCAGACTGCAATATCTTTTTATCTAAGTCATTGACATATGAGTTTCTCCTTTTCCAGTAAAAGCATAACGTTTGGACATTTTATTTCAGTTCAAAAATAAGACTTTTAATTATATTAAAGTAAAATGTTTGACCATTTTGCATTGAAGGTCAACACAAAAAGAAACAAATTAGAACAATGCAGAGGAAATTCGGTTGCAGTTTGTAAAATACTGAGGTGGCGTTGACAAAATATTTTTGTAAAATATCATTCTTCTGTTAATGTGTTATGAATAGCATATAAGAAAAATGAAATCAAATAATTGCAAACTCTGTAGCATTGCTTCATTTCTGTTGCAAGCGGTGTATTTTAATGAGCTGGAGCATTTCCAACAAGGGTATGTTTGGGTACCGTTACCATGGAAACAAACATATTGACCTATTAATTTTTTTTATATTATGTTAGAGGAAATACAGTGCTATCCGTTGAACCAAGTTTTAAAATTTTTTAATTACTTTGGTGTGAGTCCCATACTCCCTTAATAACCATTTAACCAGAACAAATAGCCTATTCATCAAAACCAAAACGTAATTTTATGGTGGCATATTTCTGTCCATAACATGCAAAATAAATTATAACATGCAAGGAAGATATGTCAACATGCAAGATAATTATGTTAAAATACATGATAGTTTACATTCGTGGGCAGGTTAAGGCTTCCCGATGGATTTTAAAGCGATATGTAGAAATTCAGCTGTGTGTACTTCATACATTATGACCTCATAATTGTCTTTGGCGTCACGATCTGCATTCCCGTCGATAGTTCTCGGGGAATGTATCTTAACGCTAAAAGTGAATCATATCTAACCAGTATAATACCGCACATTTCCTTTACATAGATGATGCTGTTAATGCTAGACGTACATAATTCATTCATATTAAAAACCAGTATCAAATAATCGGCAGTTTTAAAGCTTTGTTTTAAGTAAAACTAGTGGTTTGGTGACTCTCCCTGCTACGTGTAAACAACTGAATGAAGTAATTCTAATGCATGTAAAACCAGCTTGGCGCAGGTGAAAGATAAACACAATTTTAGAATATTTTACGTAAAATTGTTAGAGAATATAAGTACCAATGTGAATCGTGCTTGGGAAACCTACGGATTTACCCCAATTTATTTTGGTAAATCGCTTTTGATTAGTAAAAATGTACATTATTTTGATGATTTTGTGGAATGTTTCAACAATATCTTCCATAAACGAAATATCTATTTCTTTCCCAAGCAAGAACTTCAAAGTATATGCCTTAACAAAGGATTTTTAAAAAAATATGTATGATTTAATGTCATTAATCACCTGTGCGCAATGCGATTTAAATAGTTTGCAATATTAGTATTCGCCCGTCACGTGATTACAAAGTACATATGACATCACAAAAATGCATCAAATATAATGTTTAACATCGGTGTCAATAAATGTATTAGAGATCTTAAGAGATGCTCCCGGTCAAAGTATTTTTGCGATGATTCAATTAATATCGTTTTCCAGCCGTATTTTAGCATCGGGACGCCTTAACATTGCTGCGTTTTGACATAAATATCTTGCGTGTTAACATAATTACAGTACCGACCAGACCAAACCTAACATAAGCGTAAACCCTAACTCAACCACGGGTTTACTTTTTAGGTTTACTTAAGGCTTACTTTTTGAAAATATTGTTCCACGCGGAATTAAATCGGGGTTTTCTTTGGGTTTACTCGGGATTTTCTTTGGGTTTAATCGGGGTTTACTTTGGATGTACTCGGGGTTTACTTTAGGTTTACCCGGGAATTGATTTTGGGGTCCACTGTACGCACTGAAGTGAAAAGCAGACCCGTCTATCATATAACCATATTACTGCCTGTAATTCCAGCCCCTTGTATATTCCAAATACTCATGTAGCGTCTGCTTTCACGAATATCCTGATCGGGGTTTACTTTCTGTGTCCACTCTAGGTTAACTTTGGGTTTACTCTGGTCCACTCTAGTGAACCCGGAGTAAACGTAGAGTAAACCCAGAGAGTAAACCCATGGTTTTGTTGGGGTTTAATTTCTGTTAGGTTGGGTCTAATCGGCACTTTATCTCGCACGTAAACATTAATATATTGCATGCTAACATATACATATTGCATTTTTAATTATTAGTTACCACATGAAGTATTGTTGGTTATGTGCAGGTACCCGATGGGTGTGGTCATATAACACAAAGGAGCATAGCTCCCGAGTATCGTTATGACCACGCCCATCGGGTATCTGAACATAATCAACAATATTATAAAAACCATTTAATGTATAAGTACAATTTATCTGAGCAAAATCTTTCTAACAATTTTCTTTAATTAAGGACGTTGTTTACTCAGGGTTTGGGTTCTCAAATTCGGATTGTTATAAAGTTCAGTGTCATGAGTAAGATTTGTTCTAAACACTTAAAGTATTTATGAAATGAAATATTATTGATATGACATTCGATATTTATACTTGATTATGAAATTATGCTCTAACAAAGATGGACTTTTAGCAAAGCAGAGGAAATTCTGACTAAACATTTTCAGACTTTGTTTTTCACTGAAATATATTTGGTAGTACTGTAATTTTCAAAGTTAAGATTTTATTTGTAAGTCAACATAATTTAGCATATTTTCTGTTGGTTTTATCTCACTTTTTGATTTAGATAATAGATTGAAAAATGCTTAAAAACGATAAAAGACACCATATCTCATAATGTTGATCATTTACCTCATATAAGTTTTATGCCTGCAGAGTAAGGTCAAAATACTTGGTTTGATGCTATAAATGTTTTAGTATTATCATCATTAAGTTTTTTGTTAAATTGAATCAAAAATGGGTAATGGTTTGAAAACTATCAGAAGAAATACGGACTGGAATATTTACAAAAATTGTGAATGAAAACTTAATGCTTTGTGTCTGTTTAGTGTCACTGCCGTTCATAAAATGCATTTCATTTTTAAAAGGGCTTAGCAATTTGTATTATTTTCACAAATAAGAAAATCTCAATCATAGGGTAAAATTTTTGGGGATATTTCTTAAATTTTCAAAAAAATATTCGATAGCAAATAACTCAAAAAGTATGTCATTAACCTACTATTTTGAAAGTGAAAAAAAGCATTACCATGATAGGTCTTTAACACACAATAGATGGTTTTTCATTATTATTAGTGGAATAATTTTTCATTCTGAGTAAACGTATACCTGATTCTGAAGTTACCATGATTGTTTTTGCAGTTTGTGAGTTTTCTAAAGGTTCTTAATGTTTGGACACATTGACAAATTAGTCAAAACTCGATAGTGTTTGCTAAAAATCGCTTTGCTAAAGAAAAATGAGAAAAATACAGCTAATGTAAACATATTACAATATTACAAAACGTATTACAATGACTTAGCCCTACCTTTGACAAGCTGGTTCAGCAAGAAAACATCCATTACCAATAGATGTGCATTCTGGATCTGAAAGAGTGATACAACTTCTATCATGTTTCAGATCTTATATTTCCCTTTTTAAGTCACGAATTTGATAAAAATTGGCATACACATTGATAGAACCCCAACAAATAATTAAACAAAGTAATATCAAAAGAATGTTTAATATATTGTTTACGACGGTAGATATAAAGTCGGCGATCGAGGTACATGGAGCAGGCATGAACTTGTACTTTCTAAGTAGCTGTAGAATTTTAGTTAACTATGAAAGAAATCAAATTAAATATGTTCATTTTGCTATATTTGGGACTAACTTTTCCTCAAGTTTTCCTAATGTTCAAGTTAAAATACAGAATATTAACCAAGCAATAGGAATCTGACGACTTTACATTGAATAATTTACGCGAATGTAACAATCCGTTGTGTTAACCGTTGCCAAGTGTGTTGTAACCCTGAGGGTAATAGAACTGTAGGGTTATCAACTGCGTCTAAACCAATCAGATTTCAGTATTTAACATGAAAGTATAATAAAACAAATTGCTATATGCGTGAAAATTATTCGCGTTCTGTTCGCATTAAAAATCACACCAGTAAAAACGTGTACTTCACAATCAAGGCATTCAGTAAAATATAATAAATATAAAACCAGAGGCCCATAGGCAACATCGCTCACCTGAGCAACTTTATGCATAATAAAATCAGCTTTATGGAGTCATATGCAAAACATTTGGACAATGTAGTATACAGTTAAATACATGTACACTCATAAAGAAGTCTCAGGGACAAGCAATTTTACTTCATTATAAGCGTAATATCCGTCAAGATTACAAAATGTTATAGAGTCACGTGGAATGAAAATCACTTCGCTGTAAACGTCAATTCAGTATAAACGTGTCCGCTTTAACCATATGTTTTACTGTAATAGATCATGTATAAATAGATTTTCAATGTTTTCCCTGGATATTCTTATGTTTATGATTGAGCCCGTTTTGTAACAGGATGATTTTATAGCCATTTTTCATACTGAGCATTGAAATTCTCAAGAAGAGCTAAAACAACTGTTCATAAATGGGATATATCGTATAAATCTACATTATCTGGGGTTGCTTTTACTAATATTACAGTTTTTCTAGGCATATTATTTTTAGAAGGTTTTAAAAAACAATTCTCTATATATTCCTATGTAAAAGGTCGACCAGCCACGGTAGCCTCACCCCATCCCCGGAAATAATTACTTGAACATACTACACTATCTCACGATGCTTTTACATAAGTTTCAGCTTTAATTTTCTGGTCAATTGATTTCAAAAAATAAGAATTATAAAAATTGTTATCTATATGTTTTCTTTTATTTAAAAAATGACACCCCCTCCCTTTGTGGCCCAACCCTACCCCCGGGGATCATGATTTGAACAAAAAAATCACCTTTCCTGGGGATGCTTCTACTCTCTTTTCTGTCCGAACGGTTACTCAGAAGAGTTTTCTCTATGTATTCCTAAATAAACATTTGACCCCCCCCCCTATTGTGGCCAACCCTACCCCTGGGGATCATGATTTGAACAAACTGGAATCTACTCTACCTGAGGATGCCAAACGAATAAACTGGTTGACGGACAGACTGACGCCGGATCAAAATTGATCAGAAACGTTTATATAGCTTTCAGCACTGGTGAGCTGAAAAGTGCCTGTCCGGGACGGTGACAGTTGAAACTGACACCCTCCAAAACCATTGTTAACCTCAGCTTTACGTTGGTTGACAGTGGTTTTCTCGGGGATGTCAATTTCAACTCTTACCCTCCCAAACAGACATTATTTATGTAACACAATACTAAATTAATACTAAAACTCCCCCTCTCTCTCTCTCATATCTGATAATTTGATGCATACTTTTAAACAGGTTATATGAGACAAAAGATGTATTTGGACATCCAGATAGAAAACCAGTGCAGTAATAAGCATCCACAGCTGAGTATCGCTTGTTCAAATATAAACAAATACCTAAAAATAAAACAAATCAATAGCATTTCAAATTTAGTAATTATGGAATCATTATTAAATGTTGGAATGTGCCATGTGTAAAAGCATATAACATGGCTCAAGGTTCAATAGGTTCCTGGTTTGTTAACATTCGTTGAACTATCAAACATACTTGAAACAATAATTAAATGTTCTTCAATATATTATTTTTTTAAAATACAGATCACATGGGGACAATCAAAATCAAAAGTCCAAAAGAAAAGAAAAAAACAGGAACAGAGCAAGCACAGAACTCTAAACATATTAAAGGTAGGATCGGATACCATAGAGGAGTGATCATCCTCTGCTGACCTGTTACACCCGTCTTGTGTTCTTTTTCGTAATCCGGAATAATGGAAAACATCGTAAACAATTAGGTTATTGTTTATGGTCTACCATTAAGTGTGAAAAGGCAGTCATCATGCGGCCTAGTGTTGTAACGTACATCAATTATATAATAGCATTGTGTTGTGCATAAGATCGTTGGATGCTTTTGTTTTGGATCTCGTCGTTTCTGTAACACACCAAGCGGTGCAGACCAATAAAGTAGGTACCGCGCGTTAGCGCTTAATAATAATTGGACCGACCACCAAAAATAAGCATTCAACTGTATGTATCTACAGTTCTTAAATATATAAAAACCGCGTCTAACATCATCAGTTATTGTGGCGTGGCTGTAGCGCGTTAGGCTAATGGACGTTAAGATTTCAAGGTCGAGAGTCCGGAAACTACTGTTGGCACTTGTTAGATTTTCGTTGAAAATATTTGCCGTGCTCCCTTTTGCCACTGTATGCTTACACTTTACCTGTATAAACCCTTTGTAAGCTATGCAAAACTTGATGAGTATTGAATATATAGAGATAAAATGTCCCTATTCAATATTCAAATTTTAAATGTACATTCTTTGTTTGTTTATACACTTGTACTTGATTTATCTTTTTTAATAATTTTACAAAATCATTTTAATTTAAAACATATCAAAAAGGGTTAGTCATTGAAAAAAAGTGAGTTAAACAATGTGTTAAAAAAAGGCACGTATTTGAAAAATAAATTACTTTTAGATCTATATTACGTAAAATACAAAGTAATTCAATTTTTCTCCTTGGGACTTCTTTTACAATATTTTAAACATAATAACAAATAATGTGTAATCTGTGTACTTACCTTCTTGAATCAAAGTGAAAGGATGAATATAACAGAACTCTAAGAGTTCCGTTATGTTTTCGTTTGGTAGACACATGTATCCATTATATTCGGTACAATTAATCGCAGAAGACCGTTCGTTCCACTCTGTTTGATTCCTGGGACATTGTTTCGTTGAGTAAACTGGGAATGTATAACCGTCCAAAGGTTTCTAAAACATCATACGTCAACCATGAGAAAATGTTAAAGGTAATTATTTCATTTGTCGTTGGTTGTTCATTACAAACAAGTTAAATACAATACACTATATGTAATGTATTTTCATCATTCATTTGCACTATGTTTTTGAATCTTAAATACAATGTGATACAGATTTACACTACAGCTTGATAATTATTTTAATAAAAATGATTTTAATGATAATAATATACTCTTTGACTTGTTCCTGTTTGCCGCGATTGGTATCAAATCTAATCTGAAACCAAGATCAAATACAAAATATGTCGTTGATAGTTGTATGGATGGAAAATTAAATAATATTGTAATTTTAGAGACACGAAAAGACAGAATGGCAGAAAAAGATTCTGCAGAATCAATTAATCATTCTTTGTAGTAAGAAATATTTTTGCACTTTCATTAATAAGAATGTTTTTAATTTAAAGTAGATCCAGTGTTCTATGACGTCATTCTTTTTTTGTAAAACTTTGAATTCTTTAAAAATTGTGCAAGATAGTTTTATTTATTTTATGTGAATATAATCACATGGATGTAATTAGAATTATTGGTAGGTTAAAGATATTTTCGCACTTAATTTTATACTAAATTTCCAAATTTTTATATATCTTATCTATGCAAAGGGGAAATAACTCTTTTTCTGACTTTTCTCTCAGTTGTATGTCTAAATGCTATAGTTTTTCTTATTCCAACGATTAATTTTAAAATATTTTTGTAATTTTAGTTTTCTGATAAAGTTGACATTAAAATTAAACAAGAAAAACACATTTCTGCCCACAAGATTTTACTTCTAACAGAAAAAAAATACATTTTTCTAATGCTAAAATATGCTTTAGTTTATGTTTATCTGGCATCTCAAAAAGTGTGATGACATGTATATTTTTTCTAACAATTGATGACATTTAAGTCTATTAAGTCGAAATCAGTTCGGCTTTTCAACTTTCCTCAGAGAATTTTACGAGTATGGAGCTACCTTAATTATTTTTCATTAAGTTTTTTTCTTTTGATCAAAAGTGCACACACAGCCTAATCGTGGGAGTTCACTTTGATTACAATGGCTGAAAATCACCATCGTTTGCCGGTTACATATGTATGTTATTGTCTTGAACAAAAATAGCACGCTCAATGTAGGTTGTAGTTTAACTAGACAAGATGAATTATTCTTACTTATTGTCTTCGGAACGTAAGAACTATTTTGGCTATTCGACAACTCCTATTAATTAATCAATATTAAGATAAGATGATGAAACATAAAAATCAAAGTACTGAAGAACTGACGGGAGTTGATTTTGTCGATGTATATTTATTTCAAAATCAGGTATATGTTATTTTGCAAGACAAGTGCATTTAGTTTCTAATTTGTATTTGAATTACGCACATTTTTATAATATGAATATTTGGACTTTATTGACAAGAATGTCGAGAAACCCCCATATGAATCATGTTCAATAATATTTAAAGATAAAATCAATTCAATCAAACTATGTATCAGTAATAGAAATATTTCTCGAAAATTGTATGGATCCAAGCAACATTGAACTCTAGTCTCGTTCAACCAAATGCTCAGCTGACACCGTAAACCTTCGACAAGCAAGAGAGACTCTCTGCTTGTCAGAGATTTACGGAGACAGCCGAGCGTCGAGTTGAACGAGACTATATTGAACTATGGCGTAGGAATACATACGACTACAAAAAATATCTTAATTGTTCGTACCATTTAAAATCTGACTATTTTCAAGGTATTTATAAATAAGTTTCCTTGAAAAAAAATGCTTTAGCATTCATTGCATCAAATTTATCAATTATTTTCATGAACTAAGTCTTGTCAGCAGCGATGATTTGTGCTGATGTCCAAACACTGTTTCACTTTCGGTTTGTCCGAGTAACTGCAGAGGAGAGTTGATTAAAATCAACTCCAAAAAATTATAGGTAAAGGGTCTTTTATTAGTATTGATCCCTCCGATTCCCTTGTCTTTGTAACTTTATTCCCACTTTTTCAGGTCTGTATTATGGGTCTCTTATTATCATATTAAAATATGAAAAAAATAACCACTCACTTGATAATTCATTTAGAAAGCCTGACGTGTGGTTTTAAACGGTTAGTAGAACAGAAGAATTTTTCAGAATGAAATTTGTAAATTACATTGTATGTGTGGATAATATGATTTGTTCTATATCAGATCATTATATATGGCATCATATGCGAATCAAATTCGAAAAATCAACTGATTTATATACGATACACACGTGATACCTCTTTGAGAATATTATATGATACATGTATGTCACATGTGATTCTCATATAATTCAATACAAATATGTTACAAATATAATTCTCATACCAAAGGCAAAAGGTAAGAGAATCAGACGTTTATGTTAGTCCAATTTTCATTTTTTTCACCATTGCCTCTAATATATCTCGTAAATAGTTAGAGGCAGAAATATTTTAAGTTCTTATAGAGGTTGACAAGGTGATTCTAAATGTAATATTATTTAGCTAAAATATTGATTTTTCGAATTGCTATTCTTTTTCGTGTTCAGACAGGAAGTATAAGAATCTGAAGTCAGCAACTTTAGATACATCTTGTCAATGAAATGTTGATAAACATTTAGATGTCACTTGAATTAAAAATAGGTTATTGACATTCTTTTTGAAAGAAAATTAAAACACAACAGTAATAGAGTTATAATATCTATTTGGTAGTTTTTTATATGTTGGTTATTCATTCGCTATTCATTAAAAAAAATTCCTTAAGTTAACAAAATGTGTATGTCAAAAGAGAATATATTGTACATGAATCCATTAGGTTTTAAAGGAGCAACGCTAATTATCACATGTTTTTTCTGGTACAAAGTAACATATTCCTATTTATCAACCATATCACTTATCAAAATAAATACGTAATATATTAGACTTTAATATTCATTGAATAAACTGCTAGTAAACAAAATAGTCTACTCACACACTCGTAATAAACAAAACGAATAGGCAATATTATTCCAAAAAACAAAAGACAAAATTGTGTACACTGCTTCATGTCGTCTTTTGACAAACTGTTCTATTTCATGTTTCAACTGTCCATTATATCGAGCTCTTTAATATCCCGAAAATGAACCTTGAAACGTCCTTGAAATGCTTATGGCACATGTGTGGTGTTTCTGTCGCATTGTCGGTTATCAGAACAGTACACAATCAGTATATCATCCGCTGATCTTATTTTGTTAACCTTTTTCCTCCTCGATAACAGTTACGTGTACCTGGTTTGTACCAGTTACACATTCAGTAACTAAATGATAAAATAGTTCTATATCTTGATCTAAAGCAGTCTAAAACCACTTGTCTAAACTTGTTTTATTCAAATTACTAAAAATAAAGATAGCCTATGTGTTGTTGCAAGATAGCTACAATAGTCTAGAAACGTTGTATTAAAATATATACTTTAAACTTCATTTGAGGCCAATCATTTATATTGCATCATTAACAATGGCGAATGGATAACTTAATTTCTATATATTTACATTCCCCAGTGTCTTTGTCTGTGGTAACCCTGCGATTTTGTACAATACAGTCCAATAAATTCAAATGACATATTGTTGGGGCGCAAGAGTGGTTTGCATTATGATACCTAATATTCTAATTTTAATCGCACAACTGCTGAAAATTATATATATATATATATATATATATATATATATATATATATATATATATATATATATATATATATATATATATAATCCAAAATGAGTAAAGTTAATCATTTGAAATGTATGTACTTATGTATCTATGGTGATTGTTCAAAACTCCGGAAGATTATAATGAAACCGGTAGAGTTTTGATTCGGCTTTCTGTTATTTTTTATTATATATATATATATATATATATATATATATATATATATATATATATATATATATATATATATATATATATATATATATATATATATACATATTTTTTTTTAATATTATGAGGCGATAATATCGGTCGGTGGGTGATTATAACTATCATAAAGCCCGTTGAGCTGAATTGGATTTCACCAAAATTATTACCTCATAATACTTTTTAATATGCAGGTTGGAGTTGTTTGAAATCAATCGTTTATTTTCAGTTAATTTTCAGATGTTTGAATTGTAACATATTGTGTACATGATTTTATAGAAATTGTTATCAAAAAAGCGTAAACTACCCCGGGGGTCTAAATCGGAGGGGGAAGGGGGGTTCTGTCCTTAAGCACCTGTGGGTTTAGCTGTTTCCTGCAACCCTAAATGTTGATTTCGATCTAATATAGAAAATATATCTTTGTTGAAAGAGAATACATTAACAATAAGAAAAGTATTAAAATAATCTATGGCAGGTAGATAAAGAGGTCGGAAAAGATCGTCGATTAAATTCGCGGAAAAAAATACTTTGTAAAACTTTTTACAAAATACCGATCAAAGTACATGGTATAATTACTCACACCAAAATAAAAAGAGTAATATTTTCTGGATTTGTTTTTAAAAAATAAGTTTTGCAGCGATATCTAAAACGATTTGCAATATAAAACCCCGGTTTATATAGTACCTCTTTATAATTGTCGGTTGGTTAATATAAAACCATTTAAGTCCACTCTGCATATCATATATAAAGTATTGCTTCTGCTATTTGAGATTCAGACCTTTTTACGATATAGACACTCATGGGTCGCTTGCATATAAAGACGCTGACCCCTAATCACTTTGAAATTTACCGATAGCACTGGTCATATGGGATTCATAACGCCTTACCGCATGTGGCGCGGATACTTCACATGTGCACCTGTCAAGTACATGTAACATCGTTATCATGGCTGCCTACTGTAGTTCTTTAAGATTATCTAATAATAAAAAAAGGTGTTTAAATATTTTTAAAAGTTTTAAATATTTTTTTTAATTTCTTTTCTTCTTCCGTTTGTGTTACTTTTTCAATCGAAGTTTTGAAGTACTGAAAGCCAGCAAAGCGTCAGAGAGCGACCTAATTTTGTAAGCGACTATGAACAAAAATATGTCTCTTTAGTAGAAAAAACGTTCAACAATTGCTGCCTAGAATTTTGCAACAAGCGTTATATATGTAATCCCAATTTCTTCAACGTGCAGCAAAGTAGTTCATGGAAACTCATACGCATTTTATGTGTCCAAAATGCATAGTCTCGTTTTTAAAACATGTTATAAATCAGAAAATTAAAAAAAGATAGACAATTCTCTCGAAATTAAACAATAAACAAAATTTCAACACTTTTGATAAAACATGGCTCTTTGTGTAACCATTTGGTATAGCAGAAGCTTTAAATTTGACGCTGTTTGGTTTTTTGTTTACTTTTAAAGTTGTGCTATCTAAAGTAACAATGGCGATTTGCCTGCCTACAGCTAGGACTCTGCTTTCAGCAGAGCCCGGCTAAAAAATATAGGAATAAATCTATAAACTTTTCAACAACAAAAAAACACTCGACATATAGATGAGAACCTATTTTTTCACATTGTTAAAAGTTTTCAATAAAGTAAATAACATCAGGATAATTTATTCAAATATGCTTATCTGAATGTGTTACCATTTTTACTAATTTATAAAACTTCTACTTTTTTGTTCTTAATTTTTGATATTTTGTAAGTATATATTAATATATACGATTCATACACCCGATACCTGCTACCATGATGCAAAAACATATAATCGAAATGTCCTTGTCTAGGATAAAAGGTACTTTTAAGTATCAGATGCATTTACATTTGAAATACAAACGGTAAAACACATACTTTTATTAAGGTCATTTCACACAATATAGTACGCTTATTAAACATTGTCGACAACTGCAAATTGTTATGTTCATTTATGCTATTGCAAGGAACTAAAATCTTTCACACTCATATATCATGCGCTCGAATACAACCTGTCTCGATTCTAAACATCGAGTTACTTTGGACTTTCATTTGCTGGTCAATCAAAGATACAACATTTCACAATCTATGTCCATTATATACTAAAAACAATACGTCAATTTTTAAACATTTTCATATCCATAGTGAAAATACAAGGTACATGAAAATACATTATCTTCAAGTTTAAAAAAACATTAAATGTCATCAAAGGGCACTGGCGTCGGAAACAGATTGAAAGTAGGGGGGGGGGGGCTTGACTAATACTCAGAAATATTGAAAAAATAATAATTCCCAAAATCCGGAGGGGGGGGGGGGGGGGGGGGGCTAGTATGCCTAAAACTCCAACTTCTCCATATTTCAACCTTTTTTGAAATAATTATATTTCCTGCGAGAAAATGTGTGTGTGTGGGGGGGGGGGGGGTCTGAACCCTCTATGATACTATGTGCATAATGGTTAGGTCTAATTTGGCAGAAAAGGTGCCCCCTAGCCCCCCCCTCCCCTGGTTCCGACGCCTATGAAGGGGCGTCTTCTTTGTTTTCTAAAACAAAATAGTTGAATTATAACCTGTTTAACTGTGATGACATACTTGTTTAACCATTACATTTGTATAATAAAAAAGTTTTGAAAATGACAAGTGATATACAAACGAACAAAAGTTTTGTGAATGAAAATTCATATACATGTACAACATGCATGTTTGCTGTGCAAGTTGGTCTAAAAGAGGCAATACAACACAATACAAAAATATTCCTTTTAAGATGGCTATTGATATACATTTTTAAAACAAGGTATGCATTATATGCCACACTGTACTTCAAAGTTGTGTTTCCTCCAAGCAGCATTAAAAGATGCATATTCCAATTGCTGCATGATCAATCAACCTACAATACAATATTTAAATGCAATAGTGCAGATGTTGAACAAATAAGGAAATATACAGTTAACTTATTTTTAGAAAAAGGAAAACTACATTAGGTTTTGTCAACCGATGATATTTTGTTTGGGAAAAAACATTTTTTTTTAAGTTTAGTTAATTTAAACATGTCGTTGATGAATAACTAAAATGGGTTAACTCCTGCAATGAAAGAAAAGCTCATACCCCGAGGTTATAACCTTAGAGAGAGAGAGAGAGAGAGAGAGAGAGAGAGAGAGAGAGAGAGAGGGGTAGGTCGCATTCATGCGTTAAAAGTCCAAATTACATGTTTATTTTCAAATGCCAAATCTAGGCATTTTGGTGTTTTGGTAATTAAAGTAGATTTTTTATGCAATGTCCAAACATACATTATAATCCCTCAATCGCTTAAAATCTATCTGTAACACAAGTGTGTCTATATCAATATCATTTGAAGAAGATGATTGACATAGATCGACCTAACATTGCAATCCGTGCAAAATCTTATAGTCTTAAATAATCAGGTCATTTACCTCATAAGTAATATGAACACCCCAAAATATGGTTTGTGTGCTATTCATGCGCAATACGAAGGTAAAGTGACATAACCAAAATACATAACCCTTATTTGACTGAACAACAAATCATTCGTGCGAACTAATTTGCTCTAACTATTCCTAATTTGTTCGTACAAATTGAAAATTGAATGAGACTAGATCAGACACAATCGAACAGAAAGTAAACCTTAATCAAACCCTGGGTTCACTTTCTGGGTTTACCCAGAGTAAACCAAGAGTCAAACCAAAGTAAACCCAGAGTGGACACAGAGAGTAAACCCGATAAGATGTATACCTCTGAACGCAGACGCTTACTGTGTATTCTACATATACAAGGGGCAGGAATTACAGGCAGTAGGATGGTAAGATGAAAATCGGGTTTAATTCACACTTCAGTGCATACAGATGACCTTAAAAGCAATTTCCGAGTAAACCCAAAGTTAGCCCCGAGATGACCAATATTTTCAAAAAAAGCAAACCCCGAGAGTAAACCCCAAAAGTAGACCGGGGGAGGGGGTGTAGTCTGGTGTTAGGTGTTATCTGATCTGTACTGTAAGTTGAAGTTTGGTTGGAATTCTACTTTTTCAGGAATGGAGGAATCAAATAAAAGACTTCAGTCTTTAAAGGGGCATGGTCACGATTTTGGTAAAATTTTATTTTTCTGTTCTATAATTTACAATGCTTTAGGGATGAATTTCTTATGATCAGATGAAATTTGAGTGCCCGTCGATGAGTTTTAAGCAAGATACAGGGCTCACAATTCTTCGTCATGTAAACAAGACTCGTGTCCTGTGTTTGTTTACGTAAGTTCAATATACCAGTAAATAAACAGTTCCTAACGATTAACACATTCATTTAAGGTCTAAAACTGGAATTTTCACTTCAACATTCAAAATGTAAACAAAAGTTTTGTTTACATAGCGAGGAGTTGTAAGCTCTGTAACTCGCTTATAACTCAACAAATGACACTCAAATTTTGGTTGCCAATTAAAAATGCCTTACTAAAGCATTATAAACATTAAAATCGAAAAAATAATGTTTGACCAAAATTGTGACCATGCCCCTTTAAGATCCATAAAAAATGAATCAAATGGGCAAATAATTCAAGGAATAACTCACGGCATTATAAATATAAAAGGTCGGGAAGCTGATCAGGGTGTTGCATGTAATTATTCTATTCCCGACAGTGAAATTTGAAACAAACTTTAACATACAGGTAAATCTCGTTTAATTTCCAATTCTGATTTATCACTGCCAAGGTCATTAAGGAACCACATGGGATTTTAAAACCATTTAGCCATTGGATGCCTAAAACCTAAAAACCCTTATTACATCATTTAATTTGATTACACATGTACCAACACCCATTAAACTATTCTTGCATGTATACCATATATCAAAATGTCTTGGTTCTGCCACGTGTAATTGTACATTATTTTTTAACTGTTTTCAACACTTGTCAATCAAGATTAAATGCATAATTATTGTCAGTAGTTGTATTATAAATTTTTGTAAATGTTTCTGCTCTTGACCACCCCATGTGTTTTAAAATCACGTCAATTGGACACCCCTGAGCTATCGCTGATGAGGCCGAAGCTGCTCTCGTGCTGTGCGCGGAGTATACAGATGTTTCAATACCACTTGCTCTCAACACAGTTTTTATTTCCACAGATTCGTTTCAGGCGTTATTGCACCATGTGGTCTTTGATAGCTAATAAGTAGATTATCCGAGTCAAGTATGTTTTGTTTTGTCCATATACATATTCAAGTGTTTTATAATGCACACATTTTCATGATATTTAGGTTATCGTCATAATCCTCAATGTTTTCCTGGTCTACTTTGTTTCAACAGTTGATCTATATAAAACTTTGCACTATATCAATAAGTTACTATCGTTCGCCAAACTCATGTTAGTAGTAGATAATACCGCCCACATTTTGTATTCGTTGTCCAGACAAAAAAGCCAGCAACATCACTGATTTAAACGTCAATTGTTTCAATGATATAATTATGTTCAAGAGAAATTGTCTTCAAGAACTAAAAAAAACAAGAGAACCATCCCACACCTGAGTTTATTTCGGCAAAGAAGGTCGACAATTGAATATTTTTTTTATAAAACGCTCCTCTGGTGCAAGATCTTCTAATTGTATATTGCCCATTCATGATAGTTTAACAATATTCAACAGCGCAATGGTATCATATGTGTGACAGATGTGTGAATTGAATCGATATTCCGTCTTTTACAGAAAATGTCACATTAGTTAAGATATGTTTTGTTTGATAGTTCCTTTTCTCCATGACAACGTAATGATGTTTTTAACGTTTTGCGGAAATTGTTGATCTTCGACTGATCGCCGGATAAGAGGTACACTGTCTGTTTCATATTCTGTGTGCAGATGTCTTTCTCGGCAGTGTTTAGAAGTGAATGTCTTTCTTTATGAAAATTGGATAATTTATAAATCTCTTCATGGATGTTGCGTAAAACTATTGCATTGGCCAGTTTACCACCACCATGCCTGTTGACTTTACTGTTGGAATGTAATGAAAAGAGAAAACCAATATTTTTTTTGTACTTTCCAACTTAAAGACAATGCATTCACATCTGGTTCTAGGAGCCATGAAACGTTTTTTTTTTAAAGAGATTTGATGATTGAATTTAATAACAAATGAATTAATGTCTAGTTATAACTAAAGCTCATCTGTTAGCTATTGGGACCTGTAACCCATTATTTTTCAGGGTTTTTTTGACAGGTAAGGATCTCTACCTAGTTTGCTGGCTTATCTGCTCTCTTTCTGTGTATTCGATAAATCGTTCCCAAATAGCAGTGAAGTTATTAGAACGTTAATGTCACAAAAACCTTAAGCATTGGTCTAAACAAATTTCTTCTATAAGTACAGGCATCTCCCAGTAAACAAAGGATGTTACTGCTTTTTTTTTTTTACCATTTTCGGCTATCTTTTGTTTTAGTATATATTGCGCAACCTGCATAAAAGCTACATCACTTTATGCATGTTTGAATTTAATTCATCTTCATATCATATTTTTCTCTCTCTTTTCCATGAAACTATATAACTTTCATGCGCCTCCAGATTTATGTGCGATGCTGGGCACCACGGCCTTCGCACAGTTCTTTGATCGCTGGTGAGTACTCTTGTTTTATTAGTCCCCTACCGGTTTCACCGGAGGGGACTATAGCTTTCCTCTGCGTCCGTCAGTCCGTCTGTCCGTCCGTCCGTCAGCCCGTCTGTCTGTCCCACTTCAGTTTTCCACACTTTTTTCTTTATGCATTTGAGGAATAATATGAAACTTGCTGAACAGCTTCAAAATGTCAAACTACAGATCAAGTTTACACTTTTGTAGCGTCTGATTGACATATTTTCGAGAAAATTAATTTTTTATTTTCCAATTTTTTAATGTTCGGGTTCGTTATCGGGTTCGGTGTGTACCTGAATAAACGAGGTCAGTATGTAGTCAGTAATAATATCGTGCGTTACTTGTACCATTCCTTTTCCAGTACCATTCCTTTTATCATTTCTAACAAACAAATAAATTCTATGAAATAGTGTCAAGCATTGTGTTGTAAATTTAATCGGCAGGGTTTTTTTTTGTAGTATTATTACAATCGGGTTCGTTGTCGGGTTGGGCTGTTTAACTGTTTCGTTTTATTCGGGGTACAGAAGACGGTAAGAAATGATATTGTGCATAACAGTGCACTGTTTTCACAAATTTTTACAAGGGAATACAGAATAGACTTGGCAAAATTACAGGAGATGAAATAAAGAGTATTATTTTACCTATTTCCTATTTAATTTCTATATCAACTATATAGTTTTAATTTCCTCTGTTCTTTTATCTCTGATTAAAGCATGACATCTCGTTTACAATAGCTCTGAAATAGTTGTGTGCTTGGAACCTTTCATAGAATTATACAAACCGGTAGGGGACGTGTATTGCTTATGCAATACTCTCAGAATGCTTGTTTTAATTATTTTCCAAGAATTCAATTTTGAAAATGCCTTGTAAGAACACCTTATATACATGTATAAATAAAACACATTTTCTTCTATCATTGTTCTTTTATTATATATATATAACAACAACAACAACGAAACATCAAAAGAAAGACAGTGAAATGAACCCCACCCGGAAAGAGAAAACCAGGAAGAACAAAGGGCACGATTTGGAGGATTAGAGATTAGAGGAGCACAATTGAAACAGAGATAAAAGCACGGGATACAACTGGAATAATATCACCAAAATCGCCAAAACAGGAGTGAATGGATAGACCTTGTTGCCGTTTTATTTGTAGAAATGCATTGAGAGAATTAATGAATAATGAATGAAAATGATCACATGTTTTGATGACTATAGATGAATGATGTTAATTTTAAATTATGTCATAATGTTAGCTAATTTTAGGCAAATTATGAAGTTTTTTATTCATTTAATTCTAATAAATATTAAGGATGACGTTTACTCAGAATGAAAAAAAAAACTCCACTGATGATAATGAAAAACCAACTATTGTGTGTTATAGAACTTACATGGTAGTGTTATTCTTCACTTTCAAAAAAGTAGGTCAATGACCTACTTTTTGATTTAATGGCCATTGAATATTTTTTGAAAATTTAAGAAAAATCCATAAAAATGTTACACTAAGATTGAGATTTTCTTAATTGTGAAAATAATACAAATTGCTTATCTCTTTAACAAATGAGATACAGTTTATGAATGATAGTGACATTAAATAGATACAAAGCATTAAGTTTTCATTCACAATTTTTATAGATATTCTAGTCCGAATTTCCTCTATCAGTTTTCAAATTACTACCCATTTTTGATGCAATATAACAAAAAAATGAATGATGATAATTCTAAAAAATTTATAGCATTAAACTAAATATATTGACTTTACTCTGCTGGCATAAAAAATTTTTGAGGTCAATGATCAAAATTTTGAGATATGGTGTTTTTTACCATTTTTAGGCATTTTTCAATATTTTTGTAGTGTGTTCCATACGATTATCTAAACGAAGAAGCAAGATAAAACCGACAAAAATATGCAAAATTATGTTGACTAACAAATAAAATATTAACTTTGAATATTACAGTACTACCAAAAATATTTTAGTGGAAAACAAAATCTAAAAAAAATTAGTCCGGATTTCCTCTGTTTTGCTAAAAGTCAAACTTTGTCAGAGCCTCATTCCATAATTTAGTAAAAATATCGGTTGTTATGTCAAAATTAATCCATTTCATAAATACGTTTTGTATTTAAAACAAATTTTACTCATGAAGTTGAACTTTTTAACACTCCGGATTTGAAAACTCGCACCCTGAGTAAACAACGTCCTTGATAGACATATTAAAAATGTTATTGTTCAAACATGTTCCAAATGCACGATATAAATGAAAGATTAAATTAACAGTACTCTTAAATACTGAGCCAAGAAAAATATTTTTTTGCTTCTTCTTAACTTCTCGCCACAACGTTTTTTACTTACTAATAACATTTTTGAAAGTACAGATTCCTCTTTCAGCTTATTTAATATATAGGTAATATGAAATTGTTAAATACATGTTTTTAAGAAACAACTTTCAGCTGTAAGGTATGCTGGCCCATTAACTGCAAAAATTACGCGACTTTTCCCATCTTTTTCAAACCACTATTGTAACGCTCGTCTGTTGTAAATCTTCAGCATCAGCGATTACTTGCATGATTTCTGGTTTTGAAAATAACGCTGTTGAAATTGATTCAATATTCCTTGTTTTATATTTGAAAAAAGAAATTTAAACAAAATGTATCGTTTTCATTCGAAAATATGTTCATTTTTTTTTTAATAGAACATACGAAAAAAAAACTGATTGACCGATTACAAAATACATTACTGATTAAAATGAATTTTAAATAATACGGGTATCAAGGAATATGCATTGAATCTTGAGTTACGAATACATTGTAATTATATGATTAAAGTTAAATTGAATATCACTCTAATATGTATCCTTGTGTGCCCATATTTCGACAGTCTTGATCTATAGGTCCTCTTTTCAGATTAAATGAGCAATAATTTTGAAAGCTAAAACACTTATCATGAATATCATTTATAGCTCCCTGTGTTAACATAATTTGATAAACCATTTACGTTTAGTAATTTCAATATACAAAGTATAAATTCATCAACAAAATTACGGGAGCCGCCATTACTGGGTCCTAAATTCGACGATTGCTCTACATTGTCTTGTCAGTTAAATTTATCCTCACAACATTACATTGTTTTTCATTAATGAATCCTTGGTCCTTGCAGACGATACACCATGTGTTTCGTCATAGTGTTTATATTTTTGTGTTACGATGATTTAAGTTCAGGGTAATGGTGGATTAACAAAATTTGCTGGGTTTTTTTGTTAGGAAAAGTTCATAAATAAATTTCGTACTTAATTGTTTGAAGTGCATTTTAACAATTACTTGGCCAGTTGATTGCAAGTCTATCATAGTATTATATGCATACAAAATTGCTCTTATTCATGCGAAAACGAACGAGATGTAAACAAAAAAAAAACACCGTTGAAATTTGGACCCTGTTGATTTTAGGACCTTCGACCATAAATTATCAATTATCAAAATATATTAAACGAATTCGGAAGTATTAATTTAGTTTCGAACAAAGTCATAGACTTTTATCTGAAAATAGAAAATATATTATAAAGTGTTACCGTTACAGGGGAGAAAAATCTTATAAAATACTTATTTATGTTGATTTAAAAAATATTCCTATCCAAAATTTATAAAGTGAAATTTAAAAATGGCAAGCCTTCAACGATAAATTTCATTTTTTTTCTAATCAATTGTACAAAAACTAACTTAATTATAACTTACATTTCATAGAACAAAAACTGCAATTTACAGAAAAGTGGTATAATTGTTAGTCTCTAGAGTCCCATGGTCACGCCAAAGTTCGATGTTGTCTGAATACGTTTGTGACGTCACGACTAAACAACAAACAAACATGGATATTATGAAAGAGATGAGTTCTGAATATTAGCATCGATGGAAGGGAGAGGTTTCTACGGCGGACAACTGTGAGAACAAAGAATAAACACAGTTCCTGTTGTATTCAAATACAATGTTTATAGTGCACAAAAAATGCGCTGTAGTTATTGTGTAATGAATGTATTAATTAAAAAGTCAATGGTTAACCAAACCAGATAATTAAAACAGATGGGGCTGTTTATAAAATAAATACCTTTATAAATGTTTCATAAATGTGTTTTCTTTATTTTTGGTTTAATAAGATTTTAGCATATCACTCCATCGGACTGTGGCGACTATACACGGGGATCATTTTTTCTTCTTTATTTTCCATTCAATTTATCTTTTCGTGCGCTATTACAATTTTATTGTGTCTAATGGTGAATATAGAGAACAATATTTGTCCTACGTGTTTATACTATTTTAACCCACCGGGATTTGGTGACCGCATGCTGGACATTTGACTTCAGTGTGTTAAATCATTTAGGTTTGGCGGACCATCGAACTTTAAAGTACCATCGCATTTTTGAGTCCTAAAATTTTATGTTAATTGTTAAAACAATAGCAAGATGTGTTTTTAATTTTACAGTTTTGTGTATTTTTTTTTGGGGGGGGGTTGTTTTTTTTTTTTTTTTTTTTTTTTTTTTTTGTCTTTTTTGGATAAAATGTAAAATTGATGAGCATAAAGTATAAATAATGTAAAGATAACTGACTTCTCTGTTATGTTTTATAATGCCTCTTTAGATAACATCTCAAGTTGGTTTTCTTCTGATTTTTTTATACTTTGTCCCGAGTTTTTGGTTCCATATACGTTCATCCACTTATATGAAAAATGTCCAGATTTATCTGTTTTGAAACGCCCCCTCTACCGCTTCAGGTTTCAATACACATCCCAAAATACAAAGTCTACGGGGATTTTACATTGCATCAGCCATTAATAAGACTGGATGATAACGTTGAAAAATCGCGCGAAGTATCCCGAGTACTTCCGAGAAAAGATGGAAGCATTTCACATTATAAATGTCCGTAAGGAATTTGTTTTCGTTCCTGTAAACGTTTATGAGTAAAAGATGATAACTGTTCAATGAAAATATATTTGATGTAATCCCTTTTATCGATTTCAACTGTATAATCAAAAAGTGATGGAAGCAATAATTTGGGACAGACTTGAGAAAAATATAAAGGCATCAGCGCACACTCTTATTCTACTTCAGTCCAATTTGGCTTCATTACCTTTTTCATTCAACTTAACAATGCAGGAAATACGCTTACTAACGCAGATAATAAAACAAAAAAAGTCCTAATGACGTATGTGCAGCTTTGTTAAACAATTTTTTTTCCGCATCTATTTATGAGAGTCCCAGACGTAAGCTTTAACAAAACGTACATGTAAACTCAACAGTCAAGTAGGCAATAAGAACATGACGTAAAGAAAAGTCAACATGTATCACTACATCTACGAGATAATATACAGCCATTAGTAAAACCCAACTCTTGACCTTAGTAAGCATACTTGGCTAAAATAAGGGGAAAAAAATTGCAATTGTCATGACAGGAACAGCATTGCTAAACAATAATTTTGAAACTGCCCTCACGTTTTACTTAAAATGTATGCATATGATACATGTTAGCTATGAATACATATAGAAATCGTTGTAAGAATTATAATAAAACAAGAAAATATAGTTTTATTGAAGTTAGAAATTCAGAAATGTCTAATTGGCCATTGAAAAAGATTAATTTGATCAACAAATTATTTTACAACAAAAAGCAAATTTGTTTAATACAAGGATATACGGTAAAATTATTGAACATTTTAAAAGATACTCACGTGTTATTTGGTCGATTGCATCTATACGCTTTCTGAAGTTGTCAAGTTGTTCACAAATTGTTTTTAAATGATTTGATGTAACCTCACATCTTTGTTTTATATGTTCTAATAATTCTTCTACAATCTTCTCTCTGATGTTTAATGTCGTTTCATAAACCGCATTAACAATATCGGCCTGCCACAACGAGGAATTCCTATTTGAGTTTACGGAAAATGAAGCAAGGCCAACAAGTGTTCTACCAAGACCGAATGGGAATGCAGCCAGATTCAACAAAATGTAATGCACTGTTTCAGACACTTCGGTTGATTCTCGATGAATAGGAAAATTACATAAAACTGGCCCAAGCTTCATTTTGATGTTTAATTCCATGCGCCGTTGTAATTCAGCAGAAATTTCTGATTCTAATTGTTCGATAGTTTTCTTTGTCAGTTCAAGTTTTATGAGTTTTAAATTAGAGCTTGAGTCAACATTCGGACAATTTTTTCTTATATTCTCTTTTGATAAAACACGATGAACAACATCTGCGACAATAATTTTAATATTCTGCAAAGTGATGCTTTCCCGAACCGACTCAATAAGTTCTTGAAATGACTTAACTATTTGGTGCGCACTTAACATGGAAATTTTATCGCACTGCTCAGACTCATGCTGTATATATATTGTTTCAAGACGAAAATGGTGGTTATATTTCTGGTATACCTTTTCCTTTGTTTCTGAAACATCATCTGAAACGCCTTTGATAAGGATTACTTTAATGAGGGTCTGGTTTTTCTTAAGGAAAAAAGTAGACCATTCCTGAGGATCCTAAAACACAATTTATATACAGGGTTTAAAGGATATTTTGGGAGTTTAAAAAAGTGTATTTATTTTATTATCTTGTAAATTTATACTTATTATATAAACATTAATGACATATATTAATTACTGATATGTTTTATTTAACAGAATAAAAAACATATTACCTTTTCACGAATAATTACTTGTTTTCTTTTACATTCTATATCAACTTCATAGGCGTATACTGTTCCTGGTCTTTTATCGTCGTCTCTAATGTCTCTATAAAGTGTGATTTTTGATGAAAGTGTTCTGATTTCATTGATAAAGTCACTGAATTTTAAAGCTTTGAGAACTTCTACGGCAAACGACAAATCTAATTGATCTTCAGGCATTTCAACGCTGAATGTCCCAAACAAATTCTGAAGATCTCTTGAATTGACACGTCCAGTTAGTGTTTTTTCGGCCAAATCTAAACAAATCATCAAAATTGATATAGCATCTTTTATTTGACAATTATTGTAATAAACATACCAGGTTGCTTGTTTGCTTAATGTTTGACAGTTAAAATATCAATGTGTTTCATTTTTTTTTATCAAGAACCACTTTACTATCTATAACTGAAATTCATGTATCAACACCTTTCCATAATATTGAATTAAATGTATTTATACACGCGACTTTTTTTTATTTTTAGTGGTCAGGCCCCACCGTCACCAACATTTTCGAAGCACTCAACTCAGTCCTCAACTCAAATTCTTAAAAGAAAGTAAAAATATTTGAGGTAAAAACTCAGACTTGAGACTGAGTATTGAATTGAGGAAAGTTTGTGTCGGTAGGACCAGATACAATACCTGTTTAGAATAAGCTTAGGTTTAAAACTCATTTTAAAAATGCTTGTAAAAATTATTTACCATGAACGAAAACGGCAAGTGTATAAAATCCAAAACATTAGAAATTCGAGAATTCAGATTCAAACTTTGATATCAAGTTTTTAAAATCTACAATAAACATTAAAATCCTATCCTAGCAGTACTAAATTCTTCTAAATAAAGAAAGAGGTCAATAGGCCTTAACGGTCACCTGAGTACCATAGCCCATACACAAACTTGTCGAGGAGTCTCATATATGCATTTAATTAAGTTTCATTCTGGAGTAAAATAAAAATTTTAATATTGTAATGACGACCAAATTCTTGTCTGAAATCTTTCAAAAAGGACAATGAAACCTAAAGTTTTAACAAAAAAATTATAAAAGATCATTATAGAGTGCATGACCTGATATTGAAAAGGTACAAGAAAATAGATAAAAATAATTTTCCCATAGTTGTTATCTTTCAAGATAGGTTTTATGTGTATATGTTTTCATAGATAAACTAAACCCATCCCCAGTGGCAGACAGAAAATCTCCCTGTTGGGCATTTAAACCAAAATCATAAATGGGAACAGGTACATTACATTTATTCTTGAATTTTCCCTTTTTCATCTGTTCCAACTTCTGAATTTTCATAAAACATACTACAATACACCATCTGGTATTCATACCAAGATCATTTTATATACACTGTTTATCAGTGGTTTTGGTAAGCCAAAAAACATTTTACTATTAACGAGTCTATTTATTTATATGAAGACTTCAAAAACTGTTTTTTGATTCAATAAATGTGCATAGTTTTGTTGTTGTCCTACAACTTCTAAATTACATTATATTTAATGATTAATAACTCAATAATGAAGAAGAAAGGGGAGATAACTCTATTGTGAAGAAGCAAAGGAAGATAACTCAATTAACTTTCACAATATCTTAACTTTGATACACAGCTTCATTCTTTCTCTTTTCTAAATACACATGCATGTGAGTTACCAGGGTATCTCATTTCCTTTATTGAAATTCCTGAGCAGAATAAAGTAGCAAGACAAATATACCCCCTCTCCCAGCCATCTATGCAGACTAGCCAATTTTTCAAATATTTTCTCTATTTTCACACCTGTGAAGAAAAAACTGAGTAAATGGTTATGATGTCCATGAAACCCTCTACCAAAATTGTAAAGTTCATGGCCCCTGGGTTAGGGGTTCAGGATCGAGAGTGGGGCCAATATGGCCATGTTGTGAAAATGTATTAGAAAAGGCGCTCCATTTGTATAGTTTGCCTACAACTGTTTTTTTGTATTTCTGCCCCAGTGATTATTAGTCTTAAATATATGAAAACTATTATAAAAAGACACCCACTAATGAAATTTTAAAACATGTTACAGGTGGTTGTTCAAAATTATATCTAAAATAATTTTTTCCTCTTAAACACTGGCATATTGTGGTATATATGGGCTTGTAAATATGTTTTAGAAAACTTGTAATGTGTTTCTTTTAATGCTCTGTCGATAGATTCTTATTTTTATAAATTCATCACCGCTTCGGATGAATGAAGCAAATCATGTTTTTTCTTCGGCTTTTTGCATAGTTTACAATTCCGGAAAACGATGACATGTAAGCTCTTTTTTAGCATTTTACTATACTTTACTTTAAGTCATAAAATAGCTATTTCTCAACTATGAAACGTTACATATAATATAGATTTTGTATAAATCTAAATTACCTAACAAAATTATAACTTTGCGCCTACGGAGTACCTATCAGCATAAGAATTAAAAAAAAATATGCGAGTCATGCGCACTCGAACTGTACTCAGCCTATTGGGTCTGTTGTTACTTTTAACTAGTTTGCGTTTACTCCGATAAATTGAGCATATAATATCATGCAAATGTTACCTAACAATTTTAACATAATGATAGTGGGACAACATTTGTGATTAGGTTATTCCACAGAGTCTGCGGCATCGGTTTGTGTGTTTTACTGGAAAGGGATATTGATTTTAACCTAACAAAACTTTATGATATACGTGGTGACTTCAATTTATCTATAGTCAACTTTCCTTTCTTAAGTAGCAATATACCTTCACTCCTGCATATGCAGTTTTTGCTTTTGTCCTCGATTTTTTTCGATACGCAGGGGCATGTTCTTCTTATGAACAGATTCTATGACGAGGCAAGCTACTGACAAGCAAGTTGATAAAACTGGACTACAAACAGTTTCAACTGAAGTCATCTTTTAAAGTTATGTGGTCGATACAATGACTTTGTCAGCAAAAACATTATTCCACTGGGTCGCATGCTGACTGACGTTTTTCATACTTATTGTTAGGCCATAATTTATCACTTACTTGTCTGCGGATTTTTCCGTATTTCCGATTACGACAAAGAGCACGCGACGGGTGTGACTGATGAGAAGCGGATGTTCACTCTTCCTTGGCAGCTGATCTTATCCCTATTTTTTTCTTTTTTTTTAGAGGTCCGGGTTTTTCTTTGCTCTTTTTTGTATTTTCTTTGGCTTTTGATTTTGAACACTGTTATCACCACATGTCATATAAACGTAAGAATTATATTTGTAATAATAAATTGCAGAGGAAAAAAGAAACTGGTAATAAAGAAAAAATGTTGACACAAATTGTAAAAAATGTCAACATAAATTTCAACATGATGCAATACATAATCATGACTTTAATTTATAGTTTTTCGTGATCATTGTTGAATAAATTGTGAAATGTGCAACATGAAAACCAGATATTATTCTTACAGGCTTTGCATAACAGCCCTACTTCGGAGTTAAATTCACGTTGCTGGAAGGAATACACTATACATCAAGAGAAAGCTACTCTCATGTTGCTAACCCAAAATTTTAGGAAACATTTTACATTTCTATGACACGGGTTTTACTTCGTTTTTGTAAACTTTACAATGAATTTGGCTTAAGTTGACAAAATCTTTTTTAAAGATATAGATGGATATGCTTAAAATGACACAAAACTACTAGTGGGTCTTTCTGTGGATGCAAGTTCAAGGGAACCGAGATTGCCACTACCCTGCAATAAGTTATAACAATTTCAAGAACACTTCAGGCCAAATGAAAGAAAAACAAATCGAACAGATAGACGCCCAATGGTACACCAAAATATGTTTAATGGATCACAAGGCCTAAAGAGACATCTGCTTACCTAAATATTTAAAGAATGAAAACATGCCGCTCCGAAAACAGTTTACAAATGTAACCATCAGATTTACCTACGAAAATTCAAATGATGCCCTTAGTCAAAAACTTCAATTCTGTATTTATAAGCTAGTAGTAGTTTCCTATATCTTTATATGGAGCTCTTCATCTTAAAGAGATCAAATGAACATCTCAAGATGGCCACGATCATCGAACCGTCTTAATAGGTATGATCGTTTTGGTTTTAAAATTAAATTTGATCCATTAATCTAATTAAACAATGAATGCAAATTACTTTGCCTGTCGCCGATGTCTATTTACTCACCACTGCTTGGTGTAATCAAATGATGGCAGTTGTTTTACTCAATGATTTTTTTTTTTCAATACCAATAGATGTGTGTATAGCGCGACAATAAGAGATAATATTGCAGTTTATTCACCACATTTGCCAAACTGTTCATTTATATGTAGATTTGTGTAAGTGCTTGCTATTTATGTTTAAAATTGTCAGATTTTACATAAATGTATGCTATGAATAACTATTAGTGTCAGAGATGTGCATTAGATTATCATATTCTCTTTAGGAATTTGAGATAGCAAAGTTGAATTTATAAAATATATCCCTTACAAACTTAATTAGTTCTTATTGATAGGATATAAAATGAATACTTCGAGAGAAAAAAAGATTAGGAGGAAAAACAAGTCTGAAATTTTGAAGTTTTCCATTTGCAGATTTTCATCAACAGAGCGCTATAAAATATGGCACCTCTATTGCAATGATCACCTTTGAATAATATACACATTGTTTAAATTTAAATTGTCTTGACTAGATTTTTCTGGGTTTTTTTTAAACGATTAATCCTATTTATTTAGGTATATCTTATTTGGTACTTTTATCAATTAATACTAATTGCTTAACACACGATGAAGACTAAAACAATCCGGATAAAAACATAAATGGAGGCACATACAAACTTTAACAGCAACATCAATCAAAATAGCAACCAAATTTGAAGTGATCTCACAGATTTTGTATGTTCTAAAATTGTTCATTTCATTTCATTTGTTCAAATTGTCCAGTTCAAGATAGTGTAACATTGAATATTAATTGTTACATATGCGGATATTGATTTATTTTGAACATTTTTGTTTCATTCCGATATAGTTACAATTCTAATATTTGATTATCTATGTCAAAAACATGATATATATCACAAAAAGAGCCAGAACTATTTGAAAACTGACAACAGACATGACCATTATTTGGCAAACAAAATACTAAAAAATAGGCTTCAAATACAATATCATAACAGAAATATCAAATTTTTATACATTACCTTCTAAAAGTTCTGCATCTTCTTGTATTTCTTTATTACCATTTTCTCTATTCCACATTAATTTTCCTCAAAAAGCGAAAAATGTAGTTTTAATATTACCAGATTTTGTACATGTTTTCCTACATTAAAGATTGTCATAAGACAGTCTTTGTTTCTAGAAGCCTGTCTTTTGAGTCTGCCATTTAAAATAAAAATAAATACAATATAGAGACAAGACCTGTATTTATTAGCAATCAATTTTAGGTTTTCCAACATATATAAGATCAAATGAAAATAATAAAACGATTTAATTTAATTATAACTTGATCCTTACTAAAATTGTTTTTACTGATTAATGCAAATGCAAAGACCAGATGAGATTCATCTCATGTGGAAGTAGTCTGTTAGGTTAATGCTTTACTCTGTCTCAAGATATTTATGCTGCACATTTTGACAATTTAATAAAAAATGTAACATACATGTACTTGAGAAAAAAGTGAACGAGAAAATATCAAAGATAATTTCATTCACACATTGTCATTGTAATTGATCACTTGGAATATTTTAAAGGAATAGAAACAGATTTCTTATGGATATTAATAATGGGGAAAGTTGACTTTCTTTCTCCACTCGGAAGTCACTCGGAATACCTCGCACAGTTTTCAAAAGTTTTTTTTCCGGGTCTGTTGCAAAGCAAAATCCCCGTAGATATCACATTTTTTTAGCCCTGTATTTAATCCTGATAGGCCAGAGAGCGCATTTCATTAGAGAAATATTGGAAAATCGTCATTATTTTCAATCAACCGTTTGAACACCGAGGTATTTATAAATATCGAGTAGTTAAGAAAAATGTGAATCGAGGATACCTTGGGACAGAGTTTAATAACATGTATGCATACGTTAATATCATTTATATTCAGATTTTTGTTATTTAAAAAAATTGAGCAGCTAGCTAATTAACAGGCTCACCTTTCATATAAAATACAAACAGGAAACACAAGAGGCAGGTAAGTGTTAACACTCCTAAAACGGTTCCAATCAAAATCGAGTAGTTCTCTTCATTCATATCGTTGCTAACTGAATTTGTACTGTTATTGAATTAAAATACAATTTCATTGATAAACCATATGCTTTTGATGAAGATTTTATTTGCAGGAATGAGCGACCCTAAGATGAGTTTATGCTATTTAAAATACGACAGAGCGCTGACTTCACTGCTTTTAACACAAATATCATAAAAATATGGAGATATGACAATATATTTTAACTTTTATATCCTAATCCTGGGTACACGACTTCTAAAAATTGTGTTTTTATACCTACAGTCCCAATATTCAGTTGACCATGTATTTAATTTAGTTGATGACTAACATGTAGGCTATTGGAGTGTATTTTATAGTTTACTTGCATTCTTCATTTGATTAAGTTGGCTTTTATCGGATCATATTTAAATCAATTTCTTTACCTTCTTATGAGATTTGTCATAAGTAGTAAACTACATCCCTAGAACAGTTAATTGTATATAACGCGTTTTTATACGCATACGTTTACTGTTAACGATATATTCTTGATTTATGACTTCATTCTTTTTTTATGGTGCAATCCATTGCACGAATTATAGTGTATTGTGAAATTGTTACGTATTTTTACTCAATACATTTCAATCTTGTTAAGTGAAGAATTGAATGAATTCAGTTCACATTTAAAAAAAACCAAAAATGTTTCATTATATTCAATTTTGTATCGTATTTAAAAAGGCGAGTTTTTTTTAATGGTAATTGTGTAGTTTTGTTTCAACGGTGAAATTTGTTTGCATATGACAAGTATGTTTAAGACATGGTTATCCATAAGGGTTTTTTTTCTTCAAATTACATATATCCAGTGACCCTTGCGTTAAATATTGGGAGCTTAAAATTGCCTTACTAAAATAGTTTCATTAAACAATTTATTACACTTACTCTTTACAAGATGGGTCAGCAAGGAAACATTTATATCCTATAGATGTGCATTCGGGGTCTGTAAAATAGAAGTGTAGGTATTGTAATTGTTTATAATCTGCATTGAATCAAATATTCATTCTGTATACGTATCAAAAACAATGATAAAGTGAAAGTTGTTGAATTTTTCAGAACACATGTTTACTCAGGTGACCTATTGCTATCCGCTTTCGTCCGTGTCGTGTGTCGTGCGTTAACAATTTACCTTTTTAACTTCTTAAAAACTACAAGGCTGATTGTAATCATTTTTGGTGTGAAGCTTCTCTATGGTAACAGAAATCTAAATTGTGAAATTCATGGCTCTACCACCCCCGGGGCAACACCAATGGGGCCATATATGCACAAAAAAAGAAGCCAAATTTAAAATCCTTCTTCTCTACTCCTACAAATGTGCAGAAAAAACTGGTTGCATAGTTATGATGTCCATGAAGCCCTCTACCAAAATTGTGAAATTCATGGCCCCTGGGTCATTGGTTCTGGTTCCAGGATTTGGCCAATATGGCCATATAGTCAAAACGTATTAAATCTTAGAAAATCTTCTTCTTTACTCCCATATATATTTGTTAAAAACTAAACGCATGATCATGATGTCCACGAAGCCCTCTAACAAAACTGTGAAATTGATGGCTACTGGGTCAGTGGTTCTGGCTCCAGGGTGGGGCAAATATGACCATATTGTAAAAATGTATTAAATCTTAAAAAATATTCTTCTCTACTCCCATATATATTTGTTAAAAACTAAATGCATGATTATGATGTCCACGAAGCCCTCTACCAAAATTGTGAAATTCATGACCTCTGGTTCAGGCTCTAGAGTGGGGCTAATATGGCCACATAGTTCAAATGTATTAAATCTTAGAAAATCTTTTTTTTACTCCCAGATATATTTGTTAAAAACTAAATGCATGATTATGATGTCTTCTAACCCCTCTACCTAAATTGTGAAATTCATGACCCTTGGGTCAGGGGTTCAGGACATGAGGTGTGTGGGGGGGGGGGGGGGGGGCAATATAGTATTAATGCATATAATGTTTAAAATTTTTCTTCTCTATTCTCACACATCTGTGTTAAAAACCTACTTATAATTATGTTTACCAGGAAGTCCTCTACTGAAATTTTTATTTTCATGTCCCCTGGAGTATGAGTTTTGACTCTAGGGCAGGGTAAAGATGGACGTATAGGTGTTAGTGCATATAATGTTAACAAATTATCTTCTTTCCTCCCACACACCTGAAAGGAAAACTGAATTCATGATTTTGTAGACCAGATCTTTTTTGTGAAAGTTATAGATTTCATAGTTCTTTTCGAAAGAGTTTAGGCAGAGAGGTGGTCGTCATTACAAATTTATAGTTTTTCTACTTCATAATGAAACAACATAAATATATCGGGTTGATCAATCTCATAGACAACTCGGGTTCGCATCGTCGTTTTAGATTCTAAGTATTTTAAATAATGCAAAAAGTGGATGACCTTACTATATGTATAATTCAAACATGCTAAATACTTTTAAACGTTATTTAACGTGCACAATTTTTTTTAGGTGATGTCCCAGTACTGCAGCAAGTTTTATGTAATTTCAAGTTATCTATAACCATTTAAATAGAACAGTTAGATTGGGCCAGTGATCAGATCATTTGCATTCCGATCCGCTTCAATACTCGTATTTTAAAAAGCGCAAACCGTCTTTGTTTTCAAGCTTTGAAGTATTCCGCATAAAAAAAAAATAAGCATACACTAATAGTTTTTTTCTTCCCATTATTCAACCTCAGATGATGCATATAGCCTTTTTATCAGAGTTTGTGCAGATTTTTGTTTATGAAAACTTGGAAAAAAATAACAACACACCGCACTGTGCCCTAGTAAAAAAGTGTTTGATGACATGGTCATTTTTAGATGATATTAATTAAAAAACTGATGCATGTATAAATGAAATATTAAAATTTGGAATGAAATATATATGGCAGAATGTTTTTTAAAAATATTTTTTCTCTCATAAATTGCCTTTCCACCTTATGTTTTATTGCAAAAAAGAGAAGTGATAGAGTATTAAAATGGTCCCTACCAAATATATATCTTCATGTACATGTTTTTTAAATTATTGATTGATTCTGATATATTTACATGTATTTATATTTAAAAAAATCATGAAAAGCACTCTTGTTGTAAAGAATCCGTCATCCATAAGTAAGTAATACATGCTTCCAATGCTTTGATCTTGTTCAGTCAGGCAAGCTTTTTTACCTAATACTTGTTATTACTGAATAAGAAACACTGTGTACACCTTGAGTCATTATTATTGCTTTTAATTACTAAATGTTTCAGACCAATGTGTAAAGTTTGGAATGTCTTGATCTTTAATTACTTTACGCTCTGAAATATAACGGTATTTGTACAAGTATGGTATAGTTAAAATACCTGTTTTTGCCAATGTTTAACAATACAAAGTGTTTGCAACGTTCTTGATGATTTGTTCTCTCATAAAGTATGTTTTATTGCAACATTTAATTTGTGTTTACATATTGATTTATAAACGTTTTGATATCATGTACACTGCATTTATTTTGTTGACATAATATATAATCTACATAACTGTGAATTATCATCTACTTTATTTTGGTTATTGGTTACAAGATTGGTAATTTGGATCTTTTTTCAAATTGAGCTATAAAATGTAAAGTGTGTTTTGTCATTATCTTTCAAAAATTATCCCTGTGTTTAAGCGTAATTACAGGTCACAGTGCTATTGTTTTGTTGCAAAACCTTTGTGAATGAGGTTGTCGAAATGTATCATTTATTTGTAGTTTTTTTTTACCCTCTTCTGAGATAACTGTGAATTAGTCGTAAAATTGTCCAGTATACATCTTTAGTTTTCATTGCACATAGTTTTGCTGTTTAGTAAAATACAAGTTCTTAATACTTTAGAAAAAAAATTCAAAACGTTTTTTTCCGTCGTTCGAAAAATGAGCTTTGCTTTTGGGGTTTTATGACGTTATGACAAAATGAAGCTTTCTAGGAATGGGTTGAAATACTTCGCATAAGAAAAAAGGGTAAAAACAAGAGGCCCATGGGGCCATATCGCTCACCTGAGCAACAATGGCTCTATATGGGTGTTCAAAGGATATTGTGCCATATGGCCCCTCGGTAGAAAAACAAAAAAGAATACCATAAAATAAACTGTATCCAAATTTTACATCTATTTTCCTAAACTTAATCTTTGACATTGTACCCTTATGGAATACCATTTTTACCAATTAAGATCCTATGCAAGATATAAAACTAAATTTTTGGTAGGGGTACACTCTTAACTTCCAATTCCCTTTATTTTAGTTATGCCCTCTCATTTTATAAAACGATCAAATTATATATGAGAATATGAATATAGGTACATATTCATATTCAACTACATTGTACTACCTAGTTATTGAATTTTATTTTTAAAATTCCTATATGTGAAAGAGGAAAATTGTACCTCTAGGTGCTCAAATTAAAAATTTTCAAAAATTTAATTGGTCTTCCACTTTATAAACGATTGTTGTTTACCAGGCGTGAACTCGTGCTACATTTTATAACTTACTCACTTGATCGATGAATACACTCGAATGAAAAATGTTGTCACGTGAAATGTTAAAGAACTATTACATGTATAATCAATGCATAGGCGTCGGAACTGGGTGGAGGGGGAGGGGTCCCCCCCCCCCCCCCACCGACTTTTTTTCTGCAAAGTAAGACATAGCCGTACTAAATATTTTTTTTTCTGCTTGCCAAGATTTCTGATAAGGTCTACCCCCCCCCCCCCCCCCATCAATGAGCCTCAGACTGCAATATATTGACAGGCATATTGCTCTATTTTACTAAGGACCATCCTTTATTTTCATCTTTCTTCAAAATCAATGTTTATGAATGGCTTCAACTCAAGATGATTTTCCGCTGTAATTTTTTTTTTACGTTTAGTGAGACATTTCTAGTGATGAATTAAAATTTCCACGTCAATCGTAGAATTATAAGCAAAATACAGAACTCACAATTCTGCTTGTTTTGAGTCAATTTTAAGTTCAAAAGAGTTAATTACATTTAAGTTAAGATTTTTAAACTTGGTATTTCCTATTCAGAATAAACAAAAACATGGCCTCAGTTCAATGAGCAAAGACCTGTATCTTGCTAATAAGACGGCACTTAACACAGCTGAATATTGTTAGTAAACAATTAAAACAGAAGAAACATGCATTTAAATAAAGAAAGCACAATTTATTTTTCATAATATATATATATATATATATATATATATATATATATATATATATATATATATATATATATATATATATATATATATATTTCTATCAGCAAAAGCAATCTCCGTTGAGAGTGAAAATGCAGAGCATCTTAACAAAACACGTTGCATAATAATCAACCATAACTTAAAGATCGTACCGAATTACCAATAGAATGTATATTTAGCATGTTTCAAGTATCCATTCGCATGTAAACTGTTGCACAACAAGCAAATTCATCTTTGTCAGTTTGACCCGTTTGTCATGCGTCAACATTCAAACATGGCTGCCTTATACAATAAACTTTCGTTTTTGGTATGGAATACCGAACCCGAAAGTTATAAACTGATTGACAGCGATTATCTCTTTTTATTTTTCGTAAATTACTCAAATTTGAATCAGAATTTTTGCAATTTATATTTTCCTTTCCATAAGGATTATTTCTGCAAAATTACGTTGAATTTGACACAGTAGTTCTTAAGAAGAAGATTTTTTGAAATGCAACCCCTTTTTCTACATTTTCGAGGTTTTCTCCGTTTTAAATAAAGATCACTCTTCATTTCTGCAATTTATAATCACCTTTCTATAGGGATAATTTGTGCCAATTTGGTTGAAATTGGCCAAGAGGTTTTAAAGAAGAAGTTTAAAATATGAAAAGTTTAGCTCAGGTGAGCTAAAAACTGCGTCGTAGAAATTAAAGAAGTTATATATGATATTCCCATGAGTTTTTTTTTTGTTGGACGAAAACTTAATAATTAAAATTTTTCTAAGGATGAGATAGGGGTAAACAGGTCCCAAAATGTGTAAATTTAAAAAAAAATATGATACTTGTGGTTTTCGGATGCGAATGATAAAGATATAAAACTTCAAAAGAGAAAAATAAGCCAATGCACTTCACCATCAAATTACAAAGATATTCCAATAAATGTTATAAGTTTTATTTTCTAACTTCCTGGTATTTTTCCCTACAAAATGATTTTTTGATCAGTATACATAAATATAATTAAAGAATGTTATAGGTTTTTAACATAGAAAAATAAAACAAAACAGATGTTTAAACGTGTCTCACTTAAAAAAAAGTATTTATAACTGCAAAACAAATGAAAATCAAGTATGTACAAGCTAAACATTGTGGAAATTCGTGAAAGAAACAAAAAAATTATAAGAAATGAATGGTCTTTTTTCAATTTTTTAAATTACATAAGGTTTCAAAATAATAACTCTATCTTTTTATCCAAATAGAAGAATGCCATATAAAAATCAGATACTTCTTATACACTTTGTACAGGGAGAAGGTCGCCTCTGTTTGCCCTCGTTGACCGCGGGTTAACGTATGAATTGGCCTAATTATCAGTCTTTAAACACAACTTTTTGTCTGGGCAAATTCAAGACGGGGCGAAACCGATTGCAAGTGGAGACGGGAAAAAACGCATGGCGAAAAAAAACCTGTACATTGTAGCTATAATCTCCATAATAAAAACTACATAGTAATAAGAAATGCATGTTTCATCAGATTATAATTTATAAATATCAGTGTAAATAAAGAGAAAACCGTCTTCTTTACTTGTTGGTTTAGTTACATTTGGCTATTTATTAAGATAGGTAAACTTATATTGAATGTTTTAATGACCTAAAGTTAGGTGTTGATGAATAAGATTAATTGCACTAGGTTACAATTGCGAAATAGAATAGTTTGTTTAAATAATTAAGAACATTAAATATGTTAAGCCATCACTATAATATCCAGAAAAAAATTGTATTATACCCAAAACATTTTCAATATTTAGATATAAAATTAAAATATATGAGGCCTTTAGGATCCGAAGATCACCTACGATCTTAAATGAATCTGTCAGGGAGTCCTATTTTTGTATTTCTCAAAAGCTTAATTTTGTAATCTAATCCTTAACCAATAATTACGTAGACTATTATACCTCTTCATATTGATTGATGTTTGCAAACATAAAGTCATAAAAGAGGGAACAAGAATCTGAGGAATCTCGAATTATCGATAGCTTTAGGTGCCAAAATTTCTACCCGAAATCCACGAATTAACTATTTTGGTAGAGGGCATCATGAGCATCATAAATATGTATTTATTTTTTTTAAAATTGGTTTTGTAGTCTTCAAGTCACAGTTAAAAATGTAAATTATGAACGGACACTGCACGGCGATGGACGAAGACAATGCATGTAGCAACAGGCACCTGAGTGAGTCAGATGACCTAAGAACACCAAGAAAAAGCACACAAAACAAATGGCTACATTTTAAAATTAAAGTAGACATTTTACTCTAAAGTTTCAAGCTTGATTTTCGATTAAAGGTATTTTAATGTTTCATTTTTTTAGTTGAATTATCAGATACTTACTTTCAAAAAGTTTGGCAGAAACATGAGAAGAATTCGGGCATCCAGATTGAAAATGAGTGCAGCTGTATGAATCCACGGCTGAGTAACGCATGCTCAAAAATAAGCAAATACCTAAAACAAACATATGCACATTATTGTCATTTGCATCATGAATGTTTTTTTTTTATCTTAGAACAAGTGTGTATGTTTGCTCTTTCGTTACTCCGATGTAACATTACACCTGGCATTACTGTAAACGTATATTTAGCTATTTAGTGTACGATATTTGTCGGAAATTATATTTTGAACAAGTTGGCGTGAATTTGAATTAGCGTATTCCTGTATGTGACTATTCTTATACATATATGTATGACATTTAGCTATGTTCTTGATTTAGCGGGAGTCTAATTCCCCCAAAAGCGCTAAATAGAATGCACAGCTAAATGTAGTACGTTTACAGTAGTTTAGACTAAAGGTGTGTTGGACACAGTTAATTGTAGCCAGGGGATGTGTGTCTTTGGAACTCTATAACAAGAATGAATTTCTTCCACTGCATTTTCGATAAAAAAATTCCTTTAGTTTACTCCTTATAAGACCAATCACCAATTTTGAGGAAAATTACTAGTCAGAATGAGTAAATTTTTCTACAGCGTGGTTTTTTCTGATATTTAACCCATTTTTAGCTAATTCCCTGCAAAGGGTTGACCTTTGACCTTCCTTAATGTGTGCATGTTGCACCATCACATGTCAGAAACTTTCCGGTGTATAGTGTACTATGCCCTATAACCTTCTTTTCGTGTTATTTAACCTCCCGTCTGTAACGTGCAATTTCACTCTGTAAAGTCAACACAACAGTCATAGCTTCAAGTTTTGCATTTAACTTCTGAATCTCATATACTAAACATCAGGGACCTAAATATTGCATTTCAATTCCAACATCCCTCCAAATAAGGATAATCATTAAAATAATACTATGAAACTAAACAACACTCATATGCCTGTAAGTACAGCAACTATCAATTTTACAACAACAAAAATTGTCCCTTGCTACCTAAGTGAAGTTTAAGACTAATCTCCGTTTCACTAAAAGGCGTAACTATGCGCCCTTCCTAAGTTATGCCAACAATCTACGTCTGGCCATAGGTCAACATAAAACAATTGTCCTTGCTGTTGTTGAAAAAAGTGTTGCTTTCCACAAGGTGGTGATATTGCAATAAATAAAAAAATGTATAAGTAAAAAAAATAGATGTATATGTTGTTAAAATCATTGAGATAACACAGATATTTACCTTTCTAAATGAAGAATTAGGATATAACCTGGCAAACAAATATTTAATGAAAGTAAATTTAAAAAAATGTATTTTATATATTACGATAAACAAAACAAATCGATTGTCGGAGACATAAGCTTGGAGGGTAAAAACTATAACATTTTTTTTTAAAGTGTCCGTAGACTAAACAATAAAATTATATATGTGTTCATTTTGCTTTTTATTATGATTAACTTTTGATCAAGTTTCACTTCTGTTCGAGTTGAAATACGAATATTGAACAAATATATTTACAATGCAAAAGAAATCTTACAATGGCAGTTAATTTAATTTTGACTTCAAGGCAGCGCAGCAAATAAACATCAAATTGGTTAAAATCTTGGAAAAAGAACTTTACAGGCCACCAAATAGCTTTAACAAAAACTAAACGATGGCAAGGCTTAAAGACCTTCAATTAATCGTAAAGATGTAAATAAGTGATGAGAATTAAAGAATACCTTTTAATATCCGTTCGTTGGTAATTAAAGTTTTTAAAACATAAAAGCAATGAGAAGCTTTAAAATGACGTTGCGATAGGTTTGCGGTTGCGCCGGGTCAAGTGGCGAAGGCAAATTATTTTAGCAGGAATGATCTAATGATGCCTAGGACAAGAAACTTTTTACATTAATAAACTCATGGTATTTTTTCGTCCATGGATATAAGAGTATATGTCTCAACAATTTCCCACTATCCCTCGTAGAAGTTGCATAGTTTTAATCCTTTAATGGAGATAATTACAACTCTACATTCATTTTGCATACAAAAGTGAACAAATTAAAAAAAAGAAAAAGAAAAAAACCCAATAATATTCAGATAGCAACAAGGAAAAACAAAATAATCATATACTACTTTTCACCTATCAAATTTTTTCCAAGAGTAAAGAAATGTTTAAAGCTGACAAGAATTCATATAAGCATTTGGTCGCCATATTAATTTCGATCGCTGCTCTACTGCCACTGGGGTATATATAGCGGTTGAGAAAGTTACGATCGATTGCTTTCCGATTGAGGCATACGCACGGACTTCTGAATGCATGAACTACACATTGTAGTAAAATGTAGTAATAAAGAAAACTACAATCAATGAAATGCAAAATATATTTATTCTTTGAAAGGATGTCCGAGGTATCCGTATTATTTTGCACAGACAGTGCTGCCTTACTTCGCATGCACATCGAACAGGTGTGTCGTTCATGTATCTTCTTGAAAACACCGGCGACACTACATCCAACACAGTAGCTAATAAATGATAGTACATCCAAGAAAGGAACAACGTTTCCATCAGTTCCTATAAAAACGCCGCGTTTCTAAAATCTATGAGATAATTGATATTGCTCAATCTGCCACAATGTGTGGTTTGCGCATGTGCGATGTTATAACAAACACAGGAAAACGGTCAACAATTATCGAGGATTTTTTTAAGTATCTGCACCTGGGTTTCAGTCTGCCTTGTTTCGTCATTTATTGGATATATCTTCCCAGTTCAGTGGTTGTCATATTATTTTTGTTCAAAACGCGTTTTTACAAGTCTTTTCGACGAAGGTACCGTGTTCGGATGTATGGAATTCCTGAATGTGATGAAGCATGAATAGTGCTCTGGGCCTTATATAGAGGATGTGTAGCGATGAGCAGGACAATAGAAATCGACAACTTATATGGCGGTAGTCGAAGATAAAAGGGAAAGAATGCGTATTTATGAATTCATGTCAGCTTTAAGGCACGTCTGTTATTTCAAATATATATACTGCACTCGCCGCAACGGCCGCATCATAATACAAATTAATTTTATTTGATCACGAGGCTCAACTTCAGTGTGTTCGTTGTAAGAGAGCTTTGTTAAAGTTGATATTTCAATACATTGAAAAAAAATTCTAACAAATGGGATATATTTCTTTAAAATATTTACTGATGTCACCTCCGAATATCATAACCGCCCATGGCTATGAATCAGTTTGTTTGGATTATAATTTGCATTACCCTATGTTTTGAATTTTTACAGATAGAAAACAGAAGACATTTAATCTACATACGAACATTCCAGATTTAACAGTTTGGTCAAAAGTCAACCAAGTGTCTGATACATTTTGTGAAACAAAGGATTATATCATTGGAAAACATTATTTAGAGGGCTGGATAGTGGTGACCATTTGTTGACTTAAGGGTCATCGACACTCACTCCTTACTCACACACTTCAGAAATCAATATTTTTAAGTAATTTACAAGGTTGGGTTTTGTATGAAGATTTCCTAGGGGTGTGAAGTACACAAAAGGAAAGATAATTTTTTAAAGTTAATACATTTGTATTTTTTTTTCATTAAATTATTGTTTGTGGTCAAAATATCATATTCAATATATGAGTCAAAGCTTATGGATAATGTTTTGAACGTCTAGCGTTCTTGAGAGTTCTTGCAAAAGAACATTTACCTTCTTGTATTAATATAAAAGGATATTTATAACAAAACTCTAACAGTTCCGTTATGTTTTCGTTTGGTAAACACAAGTATCCGTTATCCTTAGTACAGTTGATAGTATCCGACCTCTTTTTCCACTCTATTTCATCTCTGGGACAGGATTCTGTTGTGTACACTGGAAAATCATAACCGTCTAACATTCTCTAAAAAATGAAAAATATGGCCTTTCAATTGTTAAAGCCAAATCTTACTTAAATATTTGTTGATAAGACCTTTATTTTAAGTTTAAATCCGATCATAACTAAATGTTATTTGTTGAAAAAGATCTTTAATGTATTTTGTCGGTGAATTTTAGTATTTTCAACACTGCAAAAGAGTAAAGTCTAATGAATATTATTTTTCCGTGCAATAGCTTTGGCAAATAAAAATAATGCATATATATGCTGACTACTTGTACCGCTTTAAAACCCCGGTTCTGTTACATTATCTGGCCCGCATGTGAAATTGCACACAGCAAATATGCTAAATATAGCTCTGAACTTGAAGCGTACTGTGCATTTGTAAGACATTTAATAATGTGATACTTTTTTATGATATCCGAAAGCAATTGGTTTACCAAAATGATCTTGTTGGAAAGGCACACACATATAATCTCTTTTAGCTGTAATTTTGGAATTGAGGCATAGGTCTGGCGGTGTTTGTATGCATAAATTCAAAAAACGTCTAAACACATGCATTTATACCCAAGATGACAAGTTTTAGCCAGCATTATTCCTTGTTAAGTTCAAGACGTTTAAATCATATATATATATATATATATATATATATATATATATATATATATATATATATATATATATATATATATATATATTTATATATATATATATATATATATATATATATATATATATATATATATATATATATATTCTAATTTTTTTAGTATTCCATTTATGTTTAGCCAGTTAAATACAAAAACATCTTAACTTTAACGAAAACAATTCTATCTTTGTTCGCTTTTACTACCACAAATAGAGAACAAAAATATACATACACATTCATAGAGAGCGTGAGAAGAAAGCAGAAGTATTCCAAAATATAAATGACAAAAAAGCGTTTGTAGTTCCATGCTTTTTTTTCCACAAAAACGCTAAAACTTTAACGTTGAAACACAAAACAAATATGTCGGCAATGTCTTCGTATCCGAAAGTGAAAGAATCAATGGCCTTGAAAAACGCTTTGGTTTCACATGCATAACAGTCGTGGGCCCTTTAAACCTACCATTCAAACAAGCAATTCCCAATAATGTGTTGACTTAAACGATCCGGAACTATTATTCTGAAAAAAAAATATTTAAAAAGAAGCAGACATGTCAAGGGTACTATTACTTTACCTATATGAATCAAAGGTTTAAGATGGATTTTTAAAAACCCATTCTTTACCCCCATTCGTTTTTGGTTTGTTTTGGGTTTTTTTGTCTTTTGTCTCGTAAGAATTAAATTAAAAACAATTGCAAAACTTGTTTGTCTTTAGATATGTCATCCGATAGTTTTATGGCATTTAGGAAGTCTGTGTGCTTTATGGAAGTCATTTTATTCTATCTCTGTCATATTTGTAATATCATTATCACGTATTGTAAACACCTTTTGAGGATGGAGTTCAAACTTTTTGTTTTATTTTGTTTTCTTCCTACAATTAAAGGTTGGTAAATTGTAAGGTTTTTCCTTTGCTAGAATAAAAACTAAAGCTTTTGTTTTGCAATTGAAAATTTTATATAAACTGTTAGGAATACTCCAATTCTCCAATCCTAAATAAAATTATATAAAATGCACATATTCCGAGATATTATTTGATTACACTATCACATATATGGAAAAATAAATAAAATTCTTTTTTTGTTTACATTTTATTTCATAATTTTTTGTCATATTTTGTATCAATTTCTTTATTGTTTAAACATTTGGTTTTATATGTTAAGTAATGGTTAGGTCATATTAAGTAAAATTAACCGGATTAAGAAGGGGAGCGAACCTTCTACAATTAAACAAAATACAAAAGCATACCCACTAATAAAATGCTCAGCATAACATTGAACTTTTTAAAACTAAAATTAACAACATATTGAAGTATATATAGCTCGTTGATCCATGTTCCTGAATATGATATGACACATACGTATTCAGGACATTTTTGACATGGGTTCATGAAATAATATCTAAAAGATTGAAAAAGAAGCTGAAATAAAAATTCCTACAACCACCACGCCCATACCCTAGGATATGCTTAAGTTATGGATACACTAGTTCATGTACGTTTTACGGCTTCCAATAGGGGGTTCATTGGACTCTTTGGTCTGACAGTGTCCAAACCAGCAAATCTATCAGGACTTTACAACATAAAGGTTCCGGGGGAGGCAACGGGTAACCTCGACATAAGTCAGCAGCAGCAAAGGGCAGGCGCAACTGGAACCGGATATGTGCAATACCAAGGACAAAACGGTCCCGGATGTAAGGTTTTATAGTGTATGTGACATGTTCCAATCTTTAAATCTTTCTGTACTAATTCATTTTCATTTTTAATTGAAACAAAAACCTTTAAAAAAATTTTAAAATGTTGTTAAAAGAACATGGCATTTGAATAAAAAAATATTTATTAAATGATTTATTTCGTTAGCTTTTACCTTGTAATCTGGCAGTTCTGGTGTGAATTCCTTACTAGGTACATTCAGTTCAAGCATATCTTTAACAAAACACACCATAGCATAGCACTGAAATCTCATAGCATAGCATTGAAATCTCACAGCATAACATTGAAATGTCATACCATTTAATATAATCTCATTCGTCATATCATACCATAGCATAACAGAGCACATCATACAACATGATTTTAATTCGATTTTAAATATTTTTATTTGGAAGAATAAATGCTCATACTACAGATTAGTGGTTAACTGGCTTTTTTATCATTTTACTTCCAAATGTGTGGACTTCTTCTATGAATGGATGCATTTTTGCTCAAATCTCATGGCATACCATAGCATTACATATCATTTAGCCCTTTATTTCAAATCTACATAGCATAGCATAAATATCGCATAGCATAGTATTGAAATCTCATAGCATATCATTAAAATTGCAAACCATAGCATTGGATTAAATTTTAAAAATTATGCATGAAATGACTGTAAATATGACCAGGTTATATATAACATCTCTATAACCTGTGGATTATAAGGAAATTGATGCGGTGGCTGGGTGTGTCACGTGTAAATTTGGATGTGGTATCTCTCTCTCTCTCTCTCTCTCTCTCTCTCTCTCTCTCTCTCTCTAATAAACTTGGTATGCTTTATCTCAACAAAATACGTTTCTAACATTTACATTGTTTAAAAAGGACTTAATACTAACGCTCCAACAAGCAGTGCGACCAAGATACCATCTTCAACGACAGGTAAAGAAAATTTGCATGTTGAATATTAAACACTTTTGTACTAATTCATCAAGTTCCAATAGCATGTTATAGTATAAAATTCACAGTTTTTTATTTGTATTGGATTCTCATAAATTTGTCCGGTTTTTAATTCAGCCTTGCAGATGTGCCCCGCCTTCCGTTCCGATGGGTAATGGCGTCACAGAGAGATTTACTTTGCTTTCTCTGAAAGCAAACTTGAAAAAGTCTTATCAATACTTCGGTCCAATTCCACGGTCATAAAACTACAGGATTATCACCAACTTGTCTTATGTTCGAGATATGCCTTAGATAAGATATGTTTGTGTTAATCTAACTGCATTAGGCATTCCTACATTAGATAAATTGCATGACCGTCTATTTTTAGTTGTCCCCACAAGTAACTACATCTCGCATGTACCAATACTTATAGGAACCAACATTATACAGAACCTTATCGACACAACGAGAGAGGAGTTTGGTTTAGGTTCTTATAGGATGTAGCTTTGCGTACACCTTGGTAATTAGCATTCCGGTGTATATTAATTGGGGGAGGGGGTGGGGGTATGCACTGTGACTTTTTAAGAGTGAATAAGCAACCAAAGTGAACACAAAAAGGCATTGGGTACTTTTAAGGAAAATATTACATCACCACCCATCTTAGCCTATCCAGACATCAATAAGCCATTCGCGTTTCATACAGATTCATGTCAAACTGGATTAAGTGCTGTACTATACCAGTGTGAAGATGTAGTAGACAAAGTGATAGCTGATGCCAGTATATGTTTAAGTCGTGCCGAGAAGGAACTGTTTTAGGCATAAGCTGGACTTTTTAGCATTTAAATGGGAAACAACAGAAAATATTCCGATTATCTAAAAGGTAAGGAATTCATTGTTCACACAGACAATAACCCATTGACCTTAGTTTTAAGCAGCAGTGCTAAGCCGGATACCACGGGTTTCCGCGTTAGCCAGCTACGACTTTTAAATCTTGTAACCCAGTGGAATGCAACAGAGAGTGCAATAAGCAGATGGCTTATCACGGCTTATCCATAAGAAGTTAACATCTGATTTTATTAAAGCTATTTACCAGATTGGTCAACCATATGCTGAGACATTGGCCTTAAATCATTTCAGTTGCCAGAGTATGCAATATGCAACCTATTAATGATATAGGAGAGCAGTATGACATAGCAACTCTGCAGAATGATGATCCCTTTATTTTCTTCTGAAGACAACGGGTGGTTTTAGGAAAGAAGCCAGAGAGGAGTGCAATACAGACAGAGAATGACTTTATTTTTCTCATGACTCTACGCTGAAAGTTAGAAGTGACATATTACTCAGAGAGGTTAGTTCAGAAGCAAATACAATTCTGCAACACCTCATTTCTGCATCAACCAACCGTGTAGAGTGACCTCAACAGCAAGATGGACAAAACCGTATCTCTTGTAAGGCACTTTTTTTAATGGCCGAGAATGCAGCTACATGTAGTCAACTGGATCAGCAACTGAGAACGATGTGTGAAGAGCAAAAAATCCGCAGAGAAAACACAGTTGGTCAACATTCAGTCATCACAACTTTAGAGTTAGTTTGTATAGACTATTGAAATTTTCAACCATCCACATGAGAAATTCAGAATAATCACAACTGATCATTTTACTAAATTTTTGTTGCAGACCCTTCTAGAAACGCGACAGCAAGAGTAACAGCTGAAGCTATTTTTTATTATTTCCTTTTATGTTATTCCAAAACTGCATTCAGACCAGGATACCAATTTTTGCAGTAATATTTTTAAAGAATACTGTTTTATTTTAGGCATCTACAAATCCAAAAGCACTTGATGGATTACCCTATGGGTAAATGGCGCCACAGAGAGATTTACTCAACTTTCTATGTTAGGTACTTTAGAAAACTCTTGGAAAGCAAACTTGAAAAGTCATATCAATACTTGGGTCGAACTTCACGGTCAATGACACTTAAGGATTCTCATCCATTTTTCTCATATTTGAGAGAGCCAAAGTTACCTGTAAATGTAATCTTTATATTGTCTAAACAGTATGATGAAGACAAGGGTACATCGAATTATATAGAGACGAGGAAGCTGTGCTTGCAGGAAGCACACCAACAAGCTAGGTCAGCTACCAAAGCTTCAAAGAAAAGGTCAAGTCAAATTATGACAAAAGAGCCAGAGCAGCTACATTAGGAATTGGTGACATGGTCCTTGTTTAAATAGTGTCATGTGACCTGAAACACAAAATAGCGGACAAGTAGAAGACAACCCGTATATCAATCCTTCCCAACTAAACATCCCTGTAGTAACGCGAGACGATGGGGAAGGTCGATGCAAGATTCTACAGAGGAACCTATTGTTACCTATTGAAACTATGTTTCCAATAGTCAGATAAAAACCTCCAAAACCGAAGCAAAGAAAGGTAGGGAGCATAGAAAAGAAAAGATGATATTCTAGATAACAATAGATGAAAAAAGAAGATATAAAAATGAATGTGATGTACAATCCAAAAAAAAATATGTAAATGTCATGATAATGTGTACATCCATATATTGCTGCTTAAATTTTATCTGTATATTAATTTTCACAAAAAGAATATTTCGCATAATGTCTATAAATGTATATGAATATGTAACAAACTGCCCAAAACTCTAAACCGTCCAAATTATTTTGTAAAACTACTGTTTTTTATCAAAATGCATGGCCGAGAGCCTATGTATAAAGAATACCTTAGCAATAAAAAGTATAGAAACATGAGAGAACTGTAGAAGCCGAAATTAAAAAGAACACAAGGGAAGCTGGGGCACACTCCAAAATTTAGCCAATGACAAACAAGAATGGATAACCCTTGTTGCTGCCCTATACGACAAAGGCGTCCCGGGCAGTGCGTAAGGTTAGTAAAAATTAATAGATTCGGCGATCCCATGCAACTAACATATATGGAAAAAAAAAGTTATCAGCAAAAGAAAAAAACCTAGCCATATCGGATACCAAAATTTTCGGCTACAAAACGGCACATGTATAAGAAAATCAGTAATGATGCAACGGGTTTGCTTACCAAAATTCTTGACATGGTTACAGTTTGTAATATGAATATGAAAGAGAAAGAGGTTAACTTTTATTGTAAATCACTAAAGACCAAACCTATGAGGTGCCACTCTCATTCGAAAAAAAACTTTATTACTGAGACATACAAAGTAAAACATATATGTATACGAGTATAACTACACGGTTTTAAAGCTAATCTTAAAAAAGGTAAAAAGGTAAATAATTTATAATCTTTGAAATGTATCAACGTGGTTTATACGTGATCCTCAAAATATCTGTGTGTTTTCACAGATTCACTGTGTGTTGATTAAAAAAAAATCAAACAGGCCATATTATTCACTAATTTTTGGAACATTATATTCAACTAAAAGCAAACCAGGTACTCGGTTTAAATAAGTTTTCAGTGAACATACCCCCACCCAAACAAATTACAAATCAACCAATAACTTTCCTTATTTCAAAATGATATCATAATATGATATAAAGCACAATGGCAACACTCACGTACTGAACAACGGAAATATCATTTTAAAAATAAGCCTGTCCTGAAAAATTCTAAATATTTTATCTGTATTGCTTTGCTGATGTCTGTCGGTCTGTCTGTCGGTCGGTCCACCAACAGTTTCAGTTTATTTTCTTTGCAAAGAATAAACATATTAAAATGAAATTTGGTATACAGGTTTATCACAATAATATCTAGGTCAAGTTCGATATCGGGTACGATCGAGCAATTATCGACAGAGTTATGGTCCTTGGACTTAGAAAAAATTGAGTTATTTGCAGTTTCCGCTCATTTTCTTCGCATAGGATAAACATATTAAAATGATATTTATTATACAGCATTATCTTGATATTATCAAGGTCAAGTTCGATATTGGGCTCGATCGAGCAATTTCCGACAGAGTTATGGCTTTTGGACTAAGAAAACTCGAGTTATTTGCAGTTTCCGCTCATTTTTTTCGCAGAGGATAAACATATTGAAATGAAATTTGGTATACAGGTTGATCATGCCAATATCTAGGTCAAGTTCGATATTGGGTACGATTGCGCAACTTTCAACAGAGTTATGACCCTTGGACTTCGAAAAAATCAAGTTATTTGCAGTTTTTGCTCATTTTCTTCGCATAGGATGAACATATTGGAAGGAAATTTGGTGTACAAGTTTATCATGATAATTTCTAGGTCAAGTTTGATTTTGGGTATGATAGAGCAATTTCCGACAGAGTTATGCCCCTTGGAATTAGAAAAATTCCAAATATTTGCAGTTTACGTTCATTTTCTTTGTAGATGTTTCAAAGGGAGGGGGGCATAAGTGTTTCACAAACATCTCTTGTTATATAAGCTGTAGCACCAGATACACACTTGGAAATATTTTATATATTCTTGAGGGTCATTACATAGCAAATTTTCCTTAATATGATTTCTTCGAAACAAACAACTTCCACATGCTATGCTTAAAACAAATATGCATCATTTTTATTAGTTTTGCCTTGTTCAGCCAACACAGGAACTATATTTTTCTCTATTATTTATAAAATATTGCAATGTCATTTGATAAGGAGAACATAGAAATATGTAATAAAGCTATCTGTGCATATGTTTTTTTAAAAAGAAAAAAAATATCAAAGAAAGAAAATATGTCCTTGGTGAAAAAAACCCATAATAAATAATGCTAAGGGGGGGGGGGTAAAAATCAAATAGCAGCGTATTTTGATAATTTTGAAACCGACATTTGAAAGAAAATTATTCGAGTTTTCGGTCATTTAGCCTTCTGTCATTCAAAAATGTGTAACTTGTTTTCCGTGATTTGTAATAAATCAACCATTACTAGTGTCAGACTTTATACTCATAAAATGTTGAGGTCATTTGAAATGGTCAAGTTCAAATATGATAACAGTATTAAGAATATTTTATCAATTTTTGCCTCCGTTAAATTTGCTTAAGCCTCAGTCTATTATAAACCCATGGTCAAATGTTCATAATTTTGATATATTTAAATTACGGGTGATATCAATCTTACTGCCAAATTTTATTAAAATTCAAACAATGAAAATGTTCTAAGACACCGATAAGTGTTGCAAAATTTCGTCTCACCCACTCATCACCACAAATTCTAATTCCTTTTATAAGTGCATATTATACTGCAGCAGTCTATGACTTAGAAGCCATTTGCAGATAGTCGATACAAAAATGAGCAATCTCATATATCCTACACTACCTAATTTTCTTATTAAGCTACATGTAATGAACGGCAGGGTACACATTAAATATAGTAGATACTTTTAAATAGGGGTCATTACTTCCAAACATTGTATTGTTCGTGTACTCTGCCTAAATAATAGTCATGGTCTGATACTTTTGACTCGTGTACTATGAAGCAAACCCATAAGCGCACTATGCAAAAAATGTGCACAGCCAGTGTTTCGACAGAACATCTAACAATGCTGACCCTGAGTTTGTTGAAACTATCATGTTCAAAAACAGAAAGAGCATAAGTAAAAGAATTAAACCCTGTATTTCCATATCATTTTCATAAATTAATTTTAATTCAAATAAGACAAAAAGTGGCCTCTTACACATCCAACACTTATCCCTTTTTTAATTAAGGATACGAATACTAAAAAGTCGAATGTGAAATACGATGAGTCAAATATTACTACAGCTTGTATAGTCAGCTTCAGCATGGTTAATTTGGTTGGATTGATACATTTGTACTTGTGATCTTGGGTCAATTTATTCAGAAGGGTTAACAAAGTTTGAATTTGCTAAAAAAAAATGTATCAAGCTTAAACAACATTACTGAAATATTAGTATGCAACATCAGCATCAATTATTTGTCATTTTACATGATGAGTGACCAATATATATTAGATAGGCTTTATTTTTCCATTTCTAAATAATAGATAAGAAGAGGTAGTGTGGAAGATAAGAAAATTATTATTGTTACCATGGTTATGAATTTCAATGTGTTTTTAAACCATATCTTTGAACTAAAGGTAACTTGGCAAATCATCAGTTTGGTAGATTATTCAAATATAAAACGCTGTCTCTAAGTGAAAAAAAATGTATAAATAAGTTATACTGAATGAACAAAAATTACAATAAACATTTCTTAATAGTACCAGCTACTTTCAGACACGATTTTTTGATTCATAAACTTTTAAAACTTCACCAAGACTGAAGTCTGCTTTGCGTTAAGAAAATTGATCTGCATACACGTTTAAATAAATCAAAACATCATGATTTTATCATTCTATTTTATTAGGACCCATCTAATGATATCAAATAATCTATATAAGCAAAAGTTCATGCAAAAACATATTCAAACTAAGTCTGTAATCATATAACAGTGTTATGAATGGCCCAGTAAGAACAAAACCGAGTCAGCCTATAGATAAATAGTTAAATAATGAAATTTTGCCTAATGCATGCATAAACATGTGTGCTTATAAATATAACATTTTTATCATTCATCAAGTTAAAAAGAGCCGTAACGTATATGTACTTAAACAAAATACAGTCACACATACACTAAGCATATGCATGGAGTTCGCAGGACAGTTAAGGCAACATTTTGCTTTTAAACAGCAGTAAAAGGAGGTCGTTTTGCTTTTGTCTATTCATTTTTGCATATTGAATAGTTCTAAACTATTTTGGGTGTTATTGTAAAGATATGGGTCTCCTTTACTTGACCATGTCTAAATTTGACGGTCACGTGACTTTTTAGGGTCACGTGGGCGTCTTTTAGACAAAAATCGTCACTGCTAAATTGAGACAAAAAGTTCAAGGACCAGGCAAAGAAATTTTAGAGTAAGTAATACGGCAAAATATTCAAAATTATCCATACATCATAGAAATCAATGCTCATTCAGTTGTAAAGTTTACTACTTATGTAAATGTCTTAAAAACTGGCTACTTGTTCCTAAAATAGTGCATTTTTGTATATTTTCATTAAAATTACAAAGTAAACCTTCATCTGTCAACAAATGAGCATCAATTTTTATAAAGAATTCGTATAAGCGAAGAAAATCATACCAAGTTTAATAATATCTATAGCCGTCTTGCACTTGAACTTTTGCATTTAATTTCTCAATCTAGAAGTCCTCTCAAATCAATACACATTTCAAACGCACAAGTGATCCCAAAAGGGGAGGTAACTCTTTGAGCGATAATTCTTCTGATATAGGCGCGATGTCATTTTATCATATAATCCGAATTAATTTTAAGATATGTTTCAACAGTACATTATGTAAATGGTTATTTAAACATAGTGCTTCTGTTTTATTTATTTTAAAAGAGACAAGATGGTTACGATGAATCGTCCGCATTTCCTCTGTCGTATTATGGATGTAAACAAAAAACCGTTGTGTATCAGTTTCCTGGGTTAACCGCATTTGCGGAGTTATTGATTTCTTAATATTTTTTTGGTATGGGAGAAAAATATATAAGAGCTAATTGTACACAATTATTTGAAGGATTAGATGTCAACAAAGACAAGTGAAGCCCCTGATATTAATATAACAAAATTGCTCTCAAAATATATATTCAAAAATGAAATATGGAGTAATTTTTTCATTATTTATGATTTAATGTCATATGAATGCATGTGCAGCCTTTGCCCAATGACTGCATATTCTATAGCACTGCTTGGGTCTGTTAATATTATTCTGGGGAGGGGGTTCAAAGGGGTAACTTTATTCTGTTTGCCAGGGGCCAGGTACCATGGTGTTTTTCTATGTAAATTTTGAATTAAATTAGAATTTGCCACGGGACTATACATGTAGATCTGCCCATGTATCAGGCCTTTTCCCATCCCCCATAAGCAATCAACAGAATTCACCTTTGTATTACACAAGTTACACTTTTAATTTAAACACTCATTAAAATTGACTTTTATTTTTATTCAAGACATGCAGAATGATTAAGATTAAGGAGAGGGGGGAGGGTTAGCATATCTATTCATTCACAAAAAAAATTCTAAACGTTTATTCCTCATTACCGAGAAAGGAAAGAGGGTGTGTAAATCCTGCAACAAGGCGATCAAAAGCCATTTTTGGTTCTGAATCACATCAATATATTTAAATTTAAATAAGTCTTAATTCTCCTATGTGAGAGACTCTCTCTCCCGCCCATTTACATACCATCCCCTTTCCACTTCTCAAACAAAATTATGAATATAGAAACAATTACATTTGGTTCCTTTGTTTTATTAATTGAAGAAGATAAAGGGACTTTCTGAAAAAAAAATTATGTGACAACATTTAAATCTGACATATGCATGCAAACTCAAAATTGCATTTCTTTTTATGATGTCAATGTGTTTATTGTATGATTTCTTAGTTCTGCCCCTCTTCTCTCTTCAAAAACACAGTCTTCCCTTTAATTCTTAAAGTTCAGGTTTTTCTTTCCATCATTTCATCTTTTATATGACACCAGGATAAGGGTGCAGGTAAATTATCACCAATAAGAACATCATTTATGTAAATCTCAAAACAAAGCAGGTACCAGCTAAAATGAAAATAACATATATTTCAGTACGTTTGACTTGTTATCAAAATGGCTGAAAGACTGAAATGGAGGATTTTCCACAATTTGATAGTCAGTGGAATTTATTTATCTCAATAAACATTTCATTATGTTTAGATGTGCATTTAATTTTGTACAAATTCAAATTCAGCTTTTCGGTTTGATCGATTTGAAATTATTTGCATCCTCACCCCTGATATGTGCATTATATTAGTTTAATTGCACCCCTTTATTTTACCCGGCCTGACCTTAAAAATGCACCCCTAAATATCAATCTCTCTCTCTCTCTCTCTCTCTCTCTCTCTCTCTCTCTCTCTCTCTCACACACACACACACACACACACACACACAACTGATTTAATTGATGGATATTACATAATGCTGGTGCAGTCAGTGTGAATCAAAGCATACCATGACGTATTGTTGATTTGTTGATGAGCAATATTCAAAATTGTAGATTTATAAATAACATAAGTTTATATCAATCATTTTAAAACAACAAATGAAACCATTTGTACTTGAAAATACTTTTTCTAATTGAATTGTCTCATAGAATAATCAGATTGGTCATTATTTCAATGATAAATTATTGAACTTATACATGTATGTTATTTACTTACATTTTTTCAAATCAGTGTGACACTTTTCAAATTACTCTGCAATTAACAAAATATAATTATGAGAAGTCATACAATTTAATTTACATGTACATGCATATAAGGACATGTCAACAGTTATTTGAACATTTTTGTGAAAGGTCTACATAAATTATGCATGGATGGGTAAAATGACCAACACTTCAAAGTTTATTTGAAAGTTACACATGCACATTCTACACAAACAATACCATATATTTGACCATGAATGTAGATTCCTCATTTAGAGAAAATCAGATGGAGACATGCAGTCGTGTGTTTATTATTATTTGGGGGTTTTTTTATTACCAAAAGTACAGCATCATAAGTATGAACCAAGGTGACAAGATTGCAAACAATGTTATGGTAGTAATATACTGAGTTCTAAAAAACTAACTAGACTAGTAATAATTAAGAATTAATGTGCAAATGAACTGTCATGGAAGAATTTTGAACACAATAGAAAGGTGTTATTGATCAGCTGTTCATCAATTTCCAGAAAATGAAATCAGCATCTTTTAGCCAGCACTGTACTGATTTTCAGAAAATCAAATCAGCTGTTTTCACACAGTCTTTGTATTGTTTACTTACAAATTGAAAAAAAAAACCAAACAGCTGTGTGAAGCTAAATATTGTCAGTACAAGTATTATGAAGTGATTCGTGTCGATTGGTGAAAATGATCAACAATTTAACGGACTGGCAATAAAGCTACATGTACAATGTACATTGTATATAGGCCTAAATGTAAACAATGCAGTCTCTCCTCATGTTTTGAACGAAACAACACATTAAGTCGATCAGAAATGCATCAACAGTATAAAATCACAATAAAATAGTTATTGAGCTATCTGGTACATTACAAATACACAGTATATCTATTCTACATACCTGATAAATCATCAAAAGATCGCCATCATCGGGAATACCAGCTACTCGTGTTTACATCGTCTGTCGAGCGCTTTTGAGACGCAGATTCACACCCATACGACAGATGCGTTATCGAAATTCTTCGGATATTCTGATTGTTGTAAACTTATAAAAACACACATGAGTGATTCGTAGTTATATTTTTCTTATGAAGTATTAAATCAGCCGTATGTTATGCTTAAACTGCTGTTTTCGGTATATTTTCTATATATGTAAATACAGAGGTGTGGCGTATATTATGACGTCATAACTCATTATCCCTTCATTAGCATATCAAAACGATGTGTTGCCTTATCTGTCCTGCGTTTTGTAAAGTATGTCAATTGAAGGAAACTATTCTAAGAAATATATATATACCATCGCCTTTGTAACTAAGAGTTGCAGACGCAGCCCTAACTCGCTGTTCATAGCTGAAGTGATGCCTCTATTTGGGGTTGTTAATGAATTTCCATGAAACGGATGATCGTTAGCGCTGCTTCCAATACCAACTAAGACTATCATTGTGAAATTGGCAATTATTTTCTCTTCACATGTGCTGCTGTAATGACATTCACACCAGCGCTGCACAGAATCAGATATCTTTCTGGCAAGTTTATGCCCTTAAAGTTAGTAGCCAACTATCTCAGATGTCATAATGTTGTTTTGTCACAGTCTTTCAAATAATGTATTACATTATTGTCACACTATGCTGCTGTGCGAAAGCTACAAATACCAGACGACATTTTCAATCTATGTTAACAATATAATTCAATTATATTTTCCATTGATTCTTTTTGTTGCATATCTTGCAAATATTACTTGAAATCCAACAATTCTCTTGCAACTATCGTAAACAATATGATTCTTTTTAAAAAAAAACTAAATATAATATTTATCTGTTGTATCAAAAATATATCAATGCGTTCTTATAGTTATGTATGTTTACTCTTTAAAGATAACAAACATATATGATATTTGGGGGTTCATTAAAATTATTACGGGGGTTGTGTCATTTTGTATTCTATTTGAACCTACTATGAAGAGCTAAAAGATTCAGGGATATATTAATAAGGATTGTAAATTCATTGCTTTTTTACTACAAATAATTTTGATTAACGCATTTTTGTCTTAAAATTTATATGAATATAAGTGCTATCAAATAATGTTTTTAAGGAAGTTTATTTCTTTTTTTGTGTGGTTTTCTTGTAGATGTTGACTTTCTTTTTATAATACGTAGATTTATGTTGCTCCTTCATTAAGTAGAAGTTCGACAATGCTTTCATGTTCTTGTTGATAAGCTATACATAGAGGACTCACTCCGTTTTCAGTACACAAATTGATATTTGCTCCATTACTTAATAGGAGTTTTACAATGCGTTCATGTCCAATTTGGCAAGCTACATAGAGAGGACTGAGTCTGAACCTTGTGCACAAATTTATGTTTGCTCCATTAATCAGTAGCAGTTCAACGATGTTTTCATATCCACGTAGACAAGCCATATAGAGAGGACTTGGTCCATTTTTCTTACATATGTTAATATCTGCTCCTCTGCTCAGTAGAAGTTGTGCAATGCTATGGTGTCCGTTTTGACACGCTATATTTAGTGGACTGGCTCCACTGTTCGTGCCTGCATTTATATCTGCCCCTTTACTAAGTAGTAGTTGAACAATTCCTTCGTTTCCTTCCTCACAAAATAAATGAAGGAGATTGCCCCCTTTTTCATTACACAATTTGATATCTGTTTCATTATTCAGTAGTAGTTGAACAATGCTTTCTTGTCCATGTTCACACGCATCTTTTATGCATTTTTTTGCATCAGCTCCTTTCCTCAGTAAAAGTTTAATAGTTCTATCATGTCCATGTTCACAAGCTGTATAAAGAGGACTGACTCCACTTTTAGTGCATGCATTTATATCTGCTCCATTTCTTAGTAAAAGTTGTACAATGTTTTTATATCCGTTTTGACAAGCTATATGTAAAGTAGTTGCTCCACTTTCCGGGCAAACATTTATATCTGCGCCTTTACTAAGTAGTAGTTTAACAATGTTTTCATGTCCATGTTCCAAAGCTATAAAAAGAGGACTAGCTCCACTTTTCGTGCGTGCATTGATATCTACTTTTTTAGTCAGTAAAAGTCTAACAATGCTTTCATTTTCATGTTCACACGCCATATGAAGAGGACTGACTCCGTTTTCATCACACAAATTAGTATCTGCCCCATTATTTAGTAAAAGTTGTACAATGCTTTCTTGTCCATATTCACAAGCTATATGGAGAGAACTAGTTCCATTTTTTGTGCATGCATTTATATCTGCTCCATTATTTAGTAGAAGTTGTACAATGTTTATATATCCATTTTGACAAGCTATATGAAAAGGTATTGCTCCACTTTCCGAGCAAACATTTATATCTGCGCCTTTACTAAGTAGTAGTTTAACAATGCTTTCATGTCCATGTTCCAAAGCTATTAAAAGAGGACTGGCTCCACTTTTTGTGCATGCATTTATATCTACTTTTTTAGTCAGTAAACGTTTAACAATGCCTTCATGTTCTAGTTCACAAGCCATATGAAGAGGACTGACACCGTTTTCATCAGACAAATTAGTAACTGCTCCATTATCCAGTAGAACTTGTACAATGCTTTTTTGTCCGATTTCACAAGCTATATGAAGAGAACTAGCTCCACGTTTTGTGCATGCATTTATATCTACTCCATTACTGAGTAAAAATTGGACAATGTTTTTATGTCGGTTTTGACAAGCTATATGAAGAGGACTGGATCCATCTTTTGTGCATACATTTATATCTGCGCCTTTACTCAGTAGAAGTTGAACAATATTTTCATGCCCATGTTCACAAGCTATATTGAAGGGACTAGCTCCATTTTTTGTGCATGCATTTATATTTGTTCCATTATTTAGTAGAAGTTGAACGGTGTTTTTATGCCCGAGTTCACACGCTTTATGAAAAGGACTGTCTCCGTTTTTATTACGCAATTCCATATCTGCCCCATTTTGCAACAAAATCTCCACTGTGTTTTCATAGCCCTCCTGACAAGCCACCAAGAGAGGACTTGTCCCATCTTTCATAGAAATGTTAATGTTTGCACCATTAGTCAGTAAATTATGTACAATGTCTTCATGATTTTCTTTACAAGCTATTAAGAGAGGACTGGCCCCGTCTTTCATACATAAGTTTATATCTGCTCCTTTCACCAGCAAATGTTTCACAATGTCATCGTGTCCCTCCTGACAAGCTATATAGAGAGGACTGGCTCCGTTCTCCTTACATAAATTTATGTCTGCTCCCTCATTCAATAAAAGTTCTATCGTGTCTTTTCGTTTTAAATGAGAAATTTTCGTGTCATTTTCTTCATTTTTTTCCGTACTGCTTCCAGCTGCTAGCGTTAAGGGAGTCCAGTAATTTGCATTGGTAGTTTTTAGATTCACATCAGCGCCGTTATGAAGCAGTTCACGCAGTAGTTCGTTATTATTAAACGCAGAAGCGATATGTATTGGATAAAGAAACTTCCATTTTTCTGCCATACATTTTTTGATATGATCTTTTATAAACATAGCATAAACATCTTTTGAGCCATTACAGCAAACAGAAGAAAAAATGGAATTTCCTATTAAATTCGCTTGATTCTGTCGCAAGGCATTAAGACAATATAAGGACAATCTTGTGTCGCAAAATATAATAATAGCACTTAGAGGCGATATTTTCTCTTCTAAACTCACAAATCTAAGTTTAGATAAAAAGAAATGATTTGACGTTTGATTGATTTCTTCATGATCAATTTGAACCTTTTTCTTTTCAAGTAACAGTTTTAATTTCCCTGGATGATGTTTCATTTCATTTATAAAAATATCAATTATTTTTTCATTCTTCAAACAAGGATTGAGTACAACATCAAGTAAGCGTTCTCCAAAAATATCTTCGAAAAGTCGTTTCCCTAATGCTTCAATGTATTTGTCTTTTAAATGTATACTGAACTGATTACTGTAATCGTTAGAACATTTTAATGTTACCCTTTTTCTGAGGAAACCAACGTCTGCGTATCTTATTGTTTGCAGAGGATAATTTTTTCCAAAAACATAAGTGGTAACTTCCATCACAAAGTCGTGGTAAAAATGATAATTGTCGATAATTTTCTTCACGAAAAATCCCTGAAGAGTTTCAAAAGCATCATCTATAGTATGAGGTGCTGTGTTTTTATGCATTTCACACAGTTTTAAAGCAAGGCCATATTTTTCAGTTGATATTGAGGATTCTTGTATATCTTCAACGCAAAGATCATTGTTAAACAATACAAGAAGAACTAAAGCACAGTATTTTTCTTTGAATGATTTTCTAAAAATATTTATTTCCTCTTCCAAAACCTCGACGGGTTCTGTAAAGAATCTTAGTTTTTCGTGTTCTTTGATTTTTCTGCTAGAGCATAATTTGCACAATAATGGAAAATACGCCTCTGTTTGAACAATTTTTGATAACTCTTCTCTGGATACATTTTTGTTGAATGCGTACTTACTCCAAATTTGTTCTTTTTCATTTTCACTTAGTTTAAATTGGTCATTGCTTATGTCTACGATGTTTGATCTATTTTTCAAAAGTCCTGTCACTTTATCGTCTTTCAGAATATATTTCCTACACGTCATCAGAATTTTGACTTCCTTTAAACACGCTTTTAAAGTTTCCTCATATTTTCTCCAAATGGTATATTCTATTTCATCAAATGACTCTTTGCCGATTGGATCATTTAGAACAAACATGACTTTATTTTCTAGTATGTTTGTGGATGAATTTATAGTCTGTATCATGTCTAGAACAGAATAAACTGGTTTTACCGTCCAACGTTGACTTCTAAATTTTAGTGCAATATGGTGCATGGTAGCTGATTTTCCAGACCCAGAGTGACCAATGACGATTACAATATTCTGAACATTTATGAGTCTTTCCACTTCTTTACTCGCTTTTGTTTCAACAAAAAATTCGTTGTCTTCTTGCCATTGCTTGATGAGAGCTTGATCCGATAGTAATTCTGTTAAAATATCTAGAGAAAATAGTTTATTATAAATGATAATTAATTAGTTACAAATACTCTGAACTATGAACTTTTAACAATAGTATTTTCCGGTTAATCTTTGTGTATAAAAAGCCATTGGGATCTACCCACGATCATTAGGTTATACTTTTTAACACCTACGCTATATATCAATTTGATTTATACACGTATTTTATATGAATACACATTGAAATTCCTTTTAATTATTAAATGCAGTCATGTAGAAGTATATTAATGCTGAATATACATATTTATGGGGCTATTTGACATACTTTTGAGGATTTTCTTTATTTATCAATAAATAAATTTAATTAATATAAACAACAAAAAGAATTACCTCTGCCCAACTTATCGTTTCTGCAGTTATCATCACCATCAATTGCCGTCAAAGTACCAATATGCACTGAATAATTGATATGAATTTACTATAATATCAATGTATTTGCAGATACATAAATACAATTTTATTTATGCTTACAGTGGTAACAACGTTATTGTTGACAAGCCAATCGTGTTAAATAGTTCGTGTAACGTGGGTGATCGTTCGTGTTACGTGCGGGATCGTGCGTGTATCAGGAAAAATAGTTTGCGTTTTTTACCGTGCGTGTTCGTGCGTGATCGTGTGGTTTTTTCGTTTTGTAACTTTTTTTTACGGAATGTCAGGATTTATTCTTAAAACAATGACAAGTATTGTTTTACAGTTGTTAACATTCATTCTCTCTTTCGTGGTTAAATACATTTTTCAAGTATTCCCACAGCTTATTCAATCCTTTGTTCGGTCGAGTTAGTTTTGCATAATGTTTTAATCAGCTTATATCAAGCATCCATTGTGTCTTGACACATAATTTTAATCAGATTAGCAAGAGCGACATGTTGAATGAAAGCAGCCAGGCTTACCCACTCTCCGTTTTAAACTAAACGATTATCCCCAACGTTTTTCTTTCAAATGAGAATACGATATGCATTCCTATCTGGTTCACTGTGTAAACATTCGTTTCAAATATTTTTTTTATAGACGCTTTAAAATTTAGAAAAAATAGAAATAAATCAATAATGTACTGTAAATAAAGAAAATATTCAAAATTTAAAATCAAAATTCTATGGAACAAGGTAACAAATTTACCTCTATCCCGCATAATCAAATCGTACGTAAGGGTACTGGATTACATAAACAGTCAACTCGTATGCAAATAATTTCATATAGTTATCTTCAATTCATTTACACTTAAGTTATCATTCATTATGGAGACAAAAAATTAATTTGTGTATGCATCATATTGTGTTATATGGATGTGTTAATTGTTTACTCATAAAAATAAAACAGTGCATTGCTACCATACATGCCGCTTTTCAATAAAACACAAACATAAAGCAATACAAATTAAAGCAATACCTTTTCTTAATTCTAATCTTAAAGATAGATTTTGATTTTGCGTCTTTAATGGTGTAGAATCGTTCGGTTGCGTGTTTTATCGTTTTTGTTCGTGTATCGTGAAAATTCAGTAAGTTAGTGATCATCCGTGTATCGTGCGTGATCGTTCGCGTATCGTGCGTGATCGTTCGTGTATCAGAATCGTGCGTGGCGTTTGTCAACAATAACGTTGCTACCACTGTAAGATTTCATAAGTTTTTCTTTCCCGGTAAATACAATATTGTTTTAATGCGTCTGCACAGACCATCTAAATTCTTTCAAGGGCATCTTTGATAAAAAAAAATACATATACAAGCACAAACTTCTTTTTTAAATAGAGATTCGGATTTATAGCATGTCCGGGATTTTCAAACGACAGTCAAAAAAAGGTTAAATTTATAAAGAAAAATAAAATATTCCAAATGTATCGCTACTGATACAAATTATGTGAGGTCCACATGCCTTGAGGGTCACCTGACAACAATAGACGTTAGATTTACAAGTCAGCCTCATGCTTGCATTTTGACCTCCACTTTATGGTGTTTTTTTTTCAAATCTGAGACTCCTCTGACTGTTATCCCGCTTTTATTAGTTGATGTTTCAAAAACATTTATTCATGAATATGAGGAGGGGGATTTAGTCGGGGGAGTCTTTGATTTTCTACATCATACAGGTAGCTCCTAGAGCCAAAACTTTAAAATCTAAGAGAGACCCGCAGTCTTTTAATGGTCAATCTTTTATAATATTGCTTCATGTATAATGCACAAAAAATGCATTCATTTTGTTTTACAGGTATACAATGCAAATGAAATCAATGTAGATTTCCTAAGATAGAGCACATATCTAATTCATTATTGACAATTTATTATCTTTTTTTTTTTTTACTTTTAATTTGTAGCCCAATTTGTATCACCCTATGACCTAAATCCGTGATCCAGAGACCATGAAATTCCCGATCTTTTTTGTTTTGATAGCTGCTAAAGCAATAAGAATGTTTTCTTATTGTCGCTAATGAAATACTTGATGTTTGATACTTGACTAAAGGGACATGATCATAATTTTGGTAAAAAATTATTTTTTCGTTTTTTTAAGCAGTTGGTGTACAAGTTAAACGCTTTATGTCGCGTAACTAAACCCCCGGAAGCTTCACGAAAGTGCTATCTTGTAATGAATCAGAGACATGGGAGTACTAAATGCTGCACTAGTTTAATTTGATTTTTTGAGCCTATTTGTTAACAAAAGTGACAATTATTTCTATTCAATATAAATATATCGATCGTATCTTTTATTTTTAGTTTAGCAAGAGTTTCACTGACATTTGAGTTGAAAACTAAAAACGACATAATTAAAGACATCAACTAAAATATGTATCCTGGATTAGAATTGAAAAGAAATAATATCGATAAAGGGAATATTTTCGTAAATTGTGTAATAAAATGAAGTTGTCTTCTAGTTCTCTTTACATTGAAACTAGGTTTATTATGAAAATATCAGTGAGTTGGTGATGAAAATACAACAATAAAAGATTATTTTGCTAGTGTTTTAAACAAACTGAATTCTGTAAAACTCTAATAACATGAATAAAAAAAATCAAGAAACTTGCTTGTCATAATTACAACTGAGCGACAATTAAGAAAACAATCACACGGTGTAGTACCTAAACGGTTGCCATCCGTAAAAAAACGACGTTCGCTGTTTCTATTCGAAAATTATACGGTTACTAGCTGAAAAAAATGTCCGACACAGTAAGTATTTTTCTTTTCAGATTGAACAAAATGCTCATTTTCTCAAAGATTTTAATTAACCTGCAAACTTGACAACCCTTATGGAACGTAACACACATTTCAACACTAAAATATCCAGCTACCTACATACAAGATGAAGAATTGACTTAAAACTTCGCGAATAACTGTCGTTGATTTGGGTACATGTGCAGTCGAATTAAGTTGTTGGACATGATTGCGCCAAAATCAATGTTTTTTTTAAAAAATTGAAGCGACTGATTTCTTAATATTTGTACACAGAATAGTTTGATTGCAAGAATTATCCATTTTCTTTGTTTGTTAAAAGCTATGACGATTTTACTCGATAAGTCGTATGTTACGGCTACTATTAGACAACGACACCGGTTTCTATTGGAAATGTGCACTTTCTAACCTGAATGAAATAACATCCATGTATATGCACTGAATCATACAGTTGAAATACATGTATGTTATTCTATAGTAACCGTTTAGAAATACGTTTTTCGCAACTCTCCAACCTTTCCAACAGAGCTCGAAACCACCTCGAATGTATCATAGGTGCTTGGGGACGGGACCCCCTCCCCCGGATATTAATCACCCCCTCTAAATCCCCGAGTTATTTTTTCATCAATTATTTTTTCGATTATAAGTTGATGTATGCTGCACTAGAAAAAAAAAATCACAATTAACGCTAAATAAGCTATGTGTAAAAAAATATAAACCACTGGTATATTTTTAATATAAGGTTTGTTTCGCGTTAATTGTGAATTTTTAGTGTAGCATACAATACATCAACATATAATTAAAAAAAATAAATGATGAAAAAATAACTGGGGAATGTGGGGTGAATGTTGTTGTGGGTGGGTGGGGTCCCGTGTATTACATAGTCGTTCATGACACCCCACCCCCTTTTTTTATTTATTTTAATAGAATTTTATTTAAATACATGATGTTTTACTATCCGTCGAGATGTGAGCTAGCAGTGCCCGAGAAGTTGAGACCTGTATGACCTACCTATAAATGTACACAGTTCATCCTTTATCAATTTTTTACATTTCATGAAAATAATATCGTTCCGCATGAGGTTAGTTAATGTTTGCGTAGTACTTGCCCGCTGACAAGAGAGGCGAAAGGGACGAAAATATAACGGGCAAATATTTCCCTGTATACAATAGTACATCATAAATTTTTGCGAGAAGCAAAAATTTTAACTTTGCAATTTGGAAATTCTAACTTGCATTTTTTGAGATGTATACCGGTATATATAGTGAATTTTGAACTCTGATACCCATATGATATCAATAGAAAATCATGTTAAGGTGTTCTGAGACACTTCCGAATTGGAAAAAGATATCAGATTTTCCAATTACAAATTTCCATTAGAAATCGGTTTTTATTCCTGTGAAAATCTCCCGGTATACCCTCCATAAACAAATATTCAATATTTTTCTTTTAATTGATTTTAAATTTTCTTATTCTCTTTATGTGTATTTTGTTAAAAAACATATGGCTCAAAGGTGAAAGAAACAGTAACTTTGGACAGACTTAATATGTCATAGGTTACTGTGGAATCATGGCTTTTAAGGGTGCATTTCGTAGATTAGCGCTGCATGGTTGAACGCGATTTGGTGGAGTTGCAATCGTTGAAGCACTTGATGTCTCACATTCTCAATCGCAGCTTCTCGGGCCTTTCCGGCAAGCTCGGAAAAACACCTCGAATGTATTAACATCACCGGATGTTAGAATTTTATACAAAATGGAGTCGCTTCCCATTAAAATAAGTATTGGCTAGACAATCTTGTATGTCGCTTCTGTGTTATATATTAGTGTATATCGTTTACTTTAATGAAGTATAGCTCACATCTCAACAGATCGTAAAATGTGTCATATTTATATCAAGTTTTATAAAAAGGGGGGTTGTCATGGAAGCCTAAATAATACATTCGAGGTGTTTTTCCGAGCTTGCCGGAAAGGCCCGAGAAGTTGCGATTGTCACATTCTGTGTCACATACTGTGTGATGTGTTTTAGATTGTTTAGGCTTGTGCAGCCATAAGTTTGATTTTCTTTTTCTATCTGGAAAAGAAATTTAAGTTTCATATAGTAGCCGGTGCATCGTATTCATTTTATAGCCGGTGCGAACATATCAGTATTTCAAATAGCAACCGCAACTTTAAAAAATCATTTGTTGTCAAATTATTTCGATCAAAATATACTTTCTTGTTTATTTCGTATTACTTAATGATTCAGAATAGATAAATGCTTTTTTTCATAATATAGAACAAACAAACTATGATTTGTAGATGAAAAAATCAGCTTAAAACTTGGTTTTAACAGCCTTTTAGTTCGTCACCGACCTAGGATATTTCTCTATTTTTGGTTATTCATAGGATTTTTTTCCAAACTACATTTATAAAATATTATAATAATACCTTACATGTTCCGTGCACACGGATTATTCAAACACTTACATGGTTTGGGTACATTTTTCGACAATTTTGTGGCTTGATCCATGCGTTTCGTGCATGCTTTTTCAACTAGCAACCGTTCAATTTTCGAATAAAAATACGGAACGCTGTTTTTTACTGATAGCAGCCGTTTAGGTACTACACCGTGAATCAAGCAAGAGCAATTTATAGCAATTTTAAAGAATTAAACATGTTTTGAATGACTTGATTTTTAATATAGAAATAGAAAAATACATGTTTAATTATCGACAGACCGATATAAAAACAAAAACAATCACGCTAAATGAAACGATAAAAGTCAAATTGTTCTTTTCAGTAATGATAAGAAAATCTCTTTTAAAGCAAACACAGGTACTATCAATTCAATCAAAATCAAAACTGTCTTTCCCTCTACGGTTTCAAAACTCAACTTCTAAGTGTTCAACCAGTATAATGTATTTCCTATATGAAATAAGCACATTTATTTGTCTTGCCGTCAGGGTTACTGATTTCCATTCAACTTCCAAATTGTTAAGAACTATGAATTAACCTTGACCTTTGGTTGACCTTTGCTAATTATCACAGACACTACCGGTTTGGTTGAATTTTGATCAGAGCCTTTGGATTGTTTTAAGTTGCCGATAAAAATTAATGTTACATTTATGAAATAGAAACATTTCATTAAAATAGAGTATTTTTCAGATTGCTTATTATGTAAAACAATGACGAGGATAAAATAAACAGCAAATTTAAAGTGAATACATGTACAGTCTGTCGGAGGATCAAAACACACAGCAATATTCCAACGCTTCTAGCTGTGTTCTCATTGATCGTTTTGGTCATGTTAAGAGGATTTCCTTTTAAACTATCACCAAAGACTAATATCAATCACAAAAAAATTGACAATCTTATTAGGCATGCGCAGAAAAATGCCAATTAAATGTTTTGACGTTTCATTACGGGCAAGTGATTTCAAACGACGTTGTTTAATTAGATCTATGCTATTGAAAAGAAGACATATCAGATACGAAATCTTATTTCTTAATTTCAAAATCATTATTTTCATCAGGGTAAACACTTGTTGAAAGCATATGTTTTATGCTATGTATCAAAAACGGGGTGATTTTTCATTCGATCAATACATGAAGAAAGAGTAAATGTCAAAACTACAATTTGCTAACGTCAATCGGGCTAGCAAAAGCGTTCAGGCCACGTGAACCTCAGTGATAAGGCGCGCAAACAATTTACAAAGGATGCAGGTATTTTTAGCAAAGTACACTGTGCAATAAGCAGGCTGCACCATGCATAAAAAGAATCGATCACAAATCAAACCGTGCCGTGCAAAAAGCAACCTGTTCCGTTCGAAATGTGTTCCAAATCAATGTGTGAAACTGGCGCAGAAGCACGCCTCAGGTATGTACTTTAAACGAATTTGTTAATGAAGTGAAACTATCGGCTAAGTTAAAATATGGTATATTATATCATTTCAGACGGAGCAGACATAAATAACGTAATCAAATGTTTGTAACTTATTGTAACGACTTTTCGAAGAAGAAATTTAAAGTTAAAAATTAAACATCTTTGCAAACCATGGTAAGTCAAGTGTACCTTGAGAAAAACAAAGTTTATCATTTAAAGAAAAGTTTTAAGTTCTCATACCTTCCTCATCCAGTTCATTTACAGCATGTTGATTTTGAGAAGGAAATGGCTCTCGAGCTTCTTGAGTCTCTACATCAGTGTGTTTTTTGCAGGTTTGAATTCCTATTAAAACCGATTTTGCTATTTATCATTTATGTCAAAATATATTAAACCAAAACAAACAGATAGGTTTTTCTTTATATTTCATAATAGAATTAATGATTAAAGTTTCTTTTCAAGAATTGATGAACATAATAAATTTTACTCATTAACAACAATTACTTTAACTCTTACGTTACATCAATATATCCCAGTGAGCTTGAAATAAAAGGTACCACAGATTCTGAGACATCTGTTTCATATTTAGATATTTTATTAGAAAAAGGCTTAACGGTAACCTTACAACAAATGTCGTACATTATAAATGTGATGATTTTTTTTTCCATCGTCAGCTTCCCTTATTAACGTAGCAATATACTATCATCACCTTCTTATGAGGTTTATGTATCTTATGCTCTACATACGAACACAGTTTTGAACGAGGCAACAAACAACAAACTAACAACCAAGTTTGTTGGAACAAGAATATCAAAACCATCAACTATATTCATCTTTACGCAAATTTAATGGTCGAAACAATGACCCTGTCCGTAAATACAACGTTTCATTAAGATACATGCTGTCACACGTTTTTTTTTATTCTTCTTAGACCGTTATTTAAACACCAGACTTATTACGGTTTTTTCCGCTTTTCATGACCTTGACAATGAACATGAAGCGGGTGTGACCGGTCGGCGGAGATGCCTACTCCTTGTAGGCATCTGATCCCATCTTTATCTTTTTAGAGGTCTGTGTTGTACTGCTTTGAATTTGTATTTTGATTTATGGATTTTTGAGATGATTGACAGTTATTGCTATTAAGTAGTAAGTACTTGTATTTATCTAATATAGCATTCAGTCTTTAGTGTGATTAGGGATTAGGTTTGTTTCCTTATCGGTTTGATTTTCAGAACCAGGTCTCAAACAAACGATTTAATATTTAAAAAAGTGTTATCCACTATGTTTAACACTCTTTTGTGTAAACGTTGTAACGAATATTTATATAAACCTAATAGATGTTTAAGTTACGGAAATTATATGTAGCAAATGTTAAAAAATAAAAGCACATGCATGTTTCCAGTAAAATGATAACATTTTGCAAGGAAGAGCAAATAACTTTTAATGGTTTTAATATGATCCGTGAGATTTTGTATTTTCAAACATGAATTGAATATTGAGTTATTTATATATGCCCACTTCTAGTAAAAATAATGAAAAAAAGATCTTTTTTACATTTCGATATTATTTTAGTGTGCGTGGATGAGTTATAAGATTGTTGGTTATTTTTTTGTGTGAATCTGTAGTTTAAACGATAATATTGTATTGCTGTTGAAAATTGTAATAAAACAAGGATTTTTTTTTAAAAATGGATATTATAAAAAAAATTACTTTCTAAACGACAAAAATATTAGACAAGAGGCCAATAGACCTTAACGGTCACATGAGAAGCATATACCCCATACACAAACTTGTCGAGGAGTCTCATATATTTATTTAATTGGGTTTCATTCTGGATCGGAGTAGAAAAATTATACATGTAAAGCACTATGTGCGGTATGGTGAAATATCTGCCCTCGATTTCAATCAATTTTAAAATAGTATCCTATATTAATCAAATCTTCATAAGTCATTGTACAAAGGATGCCTATCACTTTTATCTTGATTCGCTGTTGATCTATGTCGTCCCCTGAATGACATAATTCCGCAAATTTGCAAACAAATGAAAATATTCTTATTTTTGCTTTATACATGTATTTTGCATTCGGAAGTATAGAACACAGGTCTGCTCAAGTACGATTTTAACATATGCTTTTCTTCATATAGTTATAAACATTTTACTTAAATATGGTACTTGAGAAAGCCTGCGCTCTATTTTTCCTAGTCGAAAAACCATCGGAAAACACCCATATTTTGCTACTTATCAATTTATCCAAATAAGGCAATCTTCATGACGACATTTCTACATTATGACGTCACTGTGGTGATAACCTTTTACACCCTAATTTTCAATATGTTTTTAACCATCTTTCACCTTATTTTTTAAGTTCTTTATAAAAATTTGATTTTGGGGGCAAAAAATGCATAATACCGCACATAGTCCTTTTGTAATGACAACCACCTCCCTGCCTGAAATCTATCAAAAAGAACTAAGAAACCTATAACCCTTAAAGATCTGGTCTACAAAATCATGAATTCAGATTTCCTTTCAGGTATATGGGAGAAAAGAAGATAATTTTTAAACATTATATGCATTAACACCTATATATCCATTTTGGCCCTGTCCTAGAGTCAAAACCCATACTCCGGGGGCATGAAATTTAAAAGTTTAGTAGAGGATTTCCTGGTAAACATAATTATGAAGTCAGTTTTTCATACAGATGTGTGAGAATAGGGAAGAAGATTTTAAAACATTATATGCATTATCACTATTTTGCCATCCCCCACATGTCCTGATCCCTTGACCCAAGGGCCATGAATTTCACAATTTATGTAGAAGAGTTAGTGAACATCATAACCATGTATTCAGTTTTTTGCCAACATGTATGGGAGTAAAGAAGAAGATTTTTTAAGATTTGAATACATTTTTATTATATGGCCATATTGGCCCCACCCTAGAACCTTAGCCCCTGACACAGGGGTCATCAATTTCACAATTTTGGTAGAGGGCTTCATGGACGTCATAATCATGCATTTAGTTTTTAACAAAAATATATTGGAGTGGAGAAGATTTTCTAAGATTTAATACATTCTTACTATATGGCCATATTGGCCCCTACAGCCAAAACCCCTGACCCAGAGGCCATGAATTCCACAATTTTGGTAGGGGAATTCATGGACATCATAACCATGCAACCAATTTTTTCCTTATATGTGTGGGAGTAGAGAAGAGGATTTTTGAAATTTTGGCTTTTTTTATTTGCATATTTGGCCCCATTTGTGGTGCCCCGGGGTGGTAGAGCCACGAATTTCACAATTTAGATTTCTCTTACCATAGAGATGCCTCACACCAAAAATGGTAACAATTAGACTTGTAGTTTTTAAGAAGAAGTTAAAAATGTAAAATTCTTTACGCACGACGGACGACGCACGACGACGGACGAAAACGGATAATAATAGGTCACCTGGGTTTACTCAGGTGACCTAAAAATATTGAATCTATTCTTACCTTATCTATGATCGATTACCAGGTAAAAGACTATACAGATAATTACAAACCATGGTTTGACGTGTGTCAAGTATACTTTTTTTATTTAAAGAAAAGGAAAAGAAAGAAGTCATTTTTCTTTATTTTAATGAAAAGTTTTAAGTTTTCATACCTTCCTCATGCAGTTCATTTACAGCATGCTGATTTTGGGAAAAGAATGGCTCTAGAGCTTCTTGAGTTTCTACATCAGTATGTTGTTTGCAGGTTTGATTTCCTAGTAAAACCGATTTCGCTATTGATCATTTATATCAAAATGTATAAAACAAAACAAGCAGATGTGCTTTTTTATCATCCATATTAGAATAAAGGATTATTTTTATTTTTATAATAGACGTATAAGTTACGGAACATATATGTAGCCCATGTTTAAAATAAAAGCACATGCATAAAGTATGTTGTTTGCAGGTTTGATTTCCTAGTAAAACCGATTTCGCTATTGTTATTTATATCAAAATGTATAAAACAAAACAAGCAGATATGCTTTTTTATCATCCATATTAGAATAAAGGATTATATTTATTTTTATTATAGACGTATAAGTTACGGAACATATATGTAGCCCATGTTTAAAATAAAAGCACATGCATAAATCCAGTATAGTGTGGAATCATTTAATTTCGTGGGTGCCAATTTTCGTCGATGGCTTAAATTTTACAGGTTGGTGGGGACGTAACTTTGTGTATTGTCATATATCTCATATATCAACAAAAGGAAATTTGACTTTATTACCCTAATCTATCAATTCGTGGAGGATGTAATTTCGTGGATAACCCACGAATTTAACAAAAATTGAGCCACCACAAATTATAATGATTCCATCGTAATGACTGAATTTTGCAAGGAAGAGCAAGTAACTTTTAATAGACTTAATATGATCCGTGAGATTTTCTTTTCCAAATGTGAAACAAATATTGAGTAATTTAAATATGTCAACTTCTAGTATCATTAAAAAGAATAGGATTTCTTTTTAATATTTCGATATTATTTTAGTGTGCTTGGATGAGATTATAGATGATTGGTTATATTTTGTGTGAAACGGTAGTATAAATGATAATATTGTATTGCTGTTGATAATTGAAAAAAAAAATTGAAAACAAAATTAAAGATCGATATTATTAAAAAGAAAATTAACTTTTGTATCCGTCCTTACCTTTTCTATGAATGATTACCAGATAGCAGACTATACAGGTAATTATGAACGCCACAATCGCTGTTCCTATGACAATCCCGCCTTTACTGTTCTTTAATTCAGTATGGTTCGTATCGTCTATAGGTTGAACTGTCGATGTTAGACTGTTTTAGAGAAAAAAAACCGCATGTTTTACATACACTAATCAAACTAATAAATATTAAACGATTAATAATTCAAGAAAAAAAGAGTCGAGATGCACAAGTAACCTAAGTAACCAGACTTATTACCAAAGTACACAGTAACGATAGCATAAGGTATTTAAGGTATTTAAAAAACAGTTAAACTCTAGGTGTGAAAAACGTAAATCTTACTTTTGACAAGATGGCTCAGCAAGGAAACATCCATTACCAATGGATGTGCAATCAGGCTCTGTAAGAAAGATTCAAATATATGTTACTGCTTTATACGCTTATTGCAGTAAAAAGTTATTTTTCTTACGTTCTAGTGAAAACATCTGTACAAACGATTAATTGCACATATCTGTGAAAAAAATACAGTTACAATCGATGAAAGGGAAAATATCCAAAATTACTTTATTGACACATTATCATTTTTTTTTTATAAAAGTTCACAGAAACGAAAATATATTCTTAAAATGGGAAATGTTCACGTTATTTTACAATTCGGAACTCACTTGGAATATCTTACACTTTTCAATGTTATCATCCGGGCTATTTTACAGCTGATGTGAAGCAGATTACCGTAGAGTTTCTATTTTGGGTTGTGTATTAATTTTTTTTAGTGTAATCATAAATTATTGATAAATTAATATACATTGAATTCATTGTACTGTTAATGTTAATGATGATGATAGTGAAACATTAATAAATCTAAAGAATGTTACTGTTTGATGCTTTAGAAACAGAGACTGGCACAGTGTGTTATAATTCCAGAAATAGGGATATGGTCGTTATCTCCGTTGAACGCTCATAAAGAAAATTTTTATTTGTAAAGCATATATTTGTTACATGATTTTAAAAAGGAAATCCCATCGAGAATGTGTTTTATGTGGTGTCAAATTCTGTTTAATTTTAGAATCAAAGTAGAAAATTCGAAGTGCTGATCACCAAAATAAAAGAAATTAGTAAAGAACATCTTTATTCATTTTACACTGCATCGTCTTGGTGACCCTTTTTTACTGTTTCTTAAATGTCGTAGGATATAGCCATCTTGTTTGACATTGATAGGCAGATAAAATAAAATAAATAATTAAACTAGATAAAAGAAAGATAACTCTTCCACGCACAATGCATCACTTATAAAACCATAATACATCGATCTGTCCATTTTTCATGCATTAAGTTACTTGTACATCCTTATTCCATAAATATTGTCAATTCAGTATAAAAATTACAACAATGACAATTAATCTACCGCAAAATAATGTGTTTAAAAAGCTCCTAAAAATCATAAATAATCAAGAGATAAATATTAGAGTGGCAGTGATATGTGGCGTATTTTTTTCAAGCGCCTTTGGCTTATGATATATTTTTGTATTACAGTAGGATACCAATGAATATTTTTCTTTTCATTTGATTTGATACATACTTTCAAACAGGTTATAAGAGACATGAGAAGTATTTGGACAGCCGGAAAGGAAGCCAGTGCAGCTGTATGAATCCACAGCTGAATATTGATTGCTCAAATATAAACAAATGTCTGAAATTTAAACAAAGTTAATAACATTTCATTAATATTTACTATCTACAGACTCATCATAAAGTGTTAGTAATGCGTCCTTAATAAAAACAAATGGCAAAATAGTTCCTTAGGTATTTTTCTCAGTTTCTTTCTTTCAAAAACATATTTAAAATCATTATTTTCTTTATATAAATATTACGTGACGGAAATACATAGTTTGGAGGAAAAGGCAGGTATCTGCAATGATGCTAATTCAATATTAACATTATGTTAAAACAAAAACAAAACTGCTGTAGCATTACGTTCGGATCTAGTACTGTTTTGCTTAGTATTTTTTTTTTTTGGAAATATTTACGCACGTTCTGTGTACTTACTCTCTTGTATCAATATAAAAGGATAAATATAACAGAACTCCAGCAGTTCTGTTATGTTTTCATTCGGCAAACACACGTATCCATTATCCTCAGTACAGTTGATAACAGACGACCGCTCATTCCACTCTGTTTGATTCCTTGGACATTGCTTTGTTAAGAAAACTGGAAACTCATAACCGTCTAACTTTTTCTAAAAATAACATCAATCATGACATAATTGTTAAAATAGTAATTTTCATAAGACATTTCGTGCTCATTGCAAAAAAATCCTGTGTAATTCAGTAAACTATATGTAATATGTTTACCATTTATTGACTCTACATCAGTGTTTAGGTTTGATAAAACGCGACCTCTAAATATAGAATGAATATCATTCATCTTGGAAAAAGTATAACTCATGTGTCTTACATAATACTCATTTAACAATTACTAGTCAAATTAGTCAAATGAATTCTTATAAAACATTCTATCTAAAGTATCATATACGCAGTTGTTACAACCCCCCCCCCCCCTTTGATTGATCAATGGGTAACTTTGCTTGAAATGTAAAGAAAGACTTCGCCCATAATTTTATATATGAGCTGTATAGCTGCACATCAATAATCAATACAATACAATATTCATGTTAAATACTGAAATCTGAAAGGTTTAGACGCAGTTGATAATTCGATCCGTTACCCTCAGCGTTAGCAATACACTTGGCAACGGGTAACATTATATAAATAGTGCCTGTTTGGGAGGGTAACAGTTGAGATTGACATCCCAAGGAAACCATTGTCAACCGACATGAAGCGGAGGTTGACAATGGTTTTTGAAGGGTGTCAATTTCAACTGTTATCCTCTCAAACAGGCACTATTTATTTTATTATAGGTAGACTGATGTAGAGTCGGACACCCTTCATTTTCCCAGAGGTTTGCGGATCGCATCCAATTGCGTACCATAAGGTAAAGGGTATAGTCCGAAAGAGCTTGAAATTGTCTACTTGATATGTTCGGAACACCTCGATATTTTATCTCATAATGCCTAGTGATGTGACTAACCAACAACAATTCGTTCGTAAGTCGGACACATTCGTTCGTAAGTCGGACACATGATTTTAAGTCGGACATAAAATTAGATATTGGTATTTTAAAGTTGATTGCACGCGCAGTGATGCATCATGTCAATTAATAAACTTAATTTTTAACTTAATGAAAATTATACTAAAAAAGTGCTTAAAATGTTATGGAACACCTCCGTGGTGTGAGGTACCACCTACCAAAATAAGCAATACAATCGAGTGTAATTATAAATAGTTTCTTTCCCGAAATATTGAGCAGTGGGTTATAGGTTCACTTCAAAATTGGACATCATGAGTTCGAATCCCGCTGGGGATATTAAAAAAAATATTTTTTTCGGGAATCGGGAAAATATCATCTGCAACACCCTGTGCTGATGTTGCGTTTTCTGCAAACTCAATGGATGATTTTTCCAAAACATTTTGTTTATCTGTTGTCAGGGTAGTTGGGAGAACATCATCGGCTGACAGTAGTTGTGTATAATGTTTCCAACTTTGGTATAAAGGATCTTGATCAAGTTTGGTTCCCCCCCCCCCTGAAATGAGTGCTGCTGAAAACATCAGTTTTTGATCGTGTGTAAGAGTACTCTCAATAATAGCGAGAGCATCACTGTTTGAACAAGTTGTGATCTCATTGCTATCATTGAGGCAGGGAGTTGATGCGCATAGTAAATCAAGCAGTGGTTCTTCGTCTTGTGCTAAATGGCATTCTAAATGGCATTCGTCTTCAGTTTGAAGAGAAGCCAATTCAGCGATTTCATCAGTAACCACAGACTCTGAGGCAGTTGTGGCTCCTGATGAAATCGCTGTTGAATTAAAAGTTTCCGGGTGGCCTGATTCAACGCAGAGGTTTGGAGCATAAGCTTCATTTGGAATTACATCGGAGTTGAAAGGATATATGCCTGTAGCTGCAAAACCATTTTTTATTATCGAAGGCATGAATGATTTTTGCCAAGCAACCCTGAAAAGTTTGAGAAATTGTTTATTACCGACAGAAACCCCTGTCTCTCTGATAAAGTTGTCTACTGTTGTGTTCCAGTGACATTTTAAGGACTTAAACACCGATCGGTCGAGTGGTTGTGTCCACTGGCTGGTGTGGCTTGGAAGTTCCACAACAATGATGTCGTTTTCTTTTGCAAGTTCAAGAAACTCAACATTGTTGTGAGACCCATGTCCGTCGCAAATTAATAGCTGCGGTCGTGACGGTCCAATGTTCTTTAAAAAAGTATTTGTGAACCAGAGTCTGGCAAACCCATCTTTCGTCCAACCAGAATCAGAAACAGAGACATTTGCACCTCTGATTGGTGATGTTGGCGTTGTAGCAACTTCAAAGTCGTAGCTTTCCAGTTTTCTTTTCGTTTTCCCCGGGAATACGAAACGGGGTGGTAAAAAACCAACGCCTGCATTCGCGCATGCAATTACTGTGATGAGCTCACGAAAGGACGAAGTTTTTCCGTGTAATGTTTTGATCCCTTTCTTGGCAATTACTTTGGTTGGTTTAGGAGCCAAACTGATTCTTGTCTCATCCATGTTCCATATTTTGGTTGGCTGGTCATGGAAGTTTGGCGATAAAACGATTTCTCCAAGTGCTTTGAAATAACGATTAAGGCGATCCCTAGACATGGCATTGTGTCGCACCGTACTTGTAGCCTCAGGGAAAACTCTGGATGTCTTTTTATGATCGGCTTCGGCCGATCACTATTGTGTCCATATGAGGCATCTGGCAAATGCTTTTATGTGCGCACACATTCCGCTTGCATAAGTTGTTCTTATAAAAACTTGAAGTTTGGTTTAGTATTTATATAACATTTTACTCAGTTTTATTTCATTTATTTACCTTAAGAGATGCAAACATACATAAAATACAGTTCGACCTGTTAATTCAAGAATGCACATTTTGTCTCACGCGTAAGAATTTCGATCGAAAGTTTCATTCAGTAATGCAGTTGACCTCGATGAACTGACCTCAATCATAAGAAGATGCTCGATGAACATGCTCCATGAACTGACCTCGATCTATTGATGTTGCATAATAGTAGCTAGGAAGACGGCTTGATTTATAAACAAGGTTACGTTATAATGCGACCCCAATAGCAAGTTATGATGGCATTCAATGTTTTTCAGTCGCATTACATTATTTTAATACATCTTTTTCTTTGTATACACGTTAATGCTCTTTTAGAGCCCTACTCAGTATTCTGAAGAAGAAGATACATTAACATTTAATGATTACGTTAAAAATATAATACTAGACAAGGAGTTTACGAACGGCTTTCCCCAAAATTATTTCAAAATTAAATTTGTTGACAGTTTATAATGATGAAATTATGGTGTACAGATTCAAAATATTCTATATGTTTTAGAAAAACAGTACTTTTTAAATTATTTTACATCAAACTGATCATGTTGAATGCTTCTTGCTATCAATATATCATTATTGCCGATCATTCCTTTAAAAGGAACACTTGTTTTCATTCTCCTCCACCACATGTCTGACGGCCTGCCGCTTTTAAGTGTCACGCCTTTAGCTTTTGCTACGGCCCCCGCAAACCGAAAAAAGTTGGGTTTGCTGAATCTAATCCCCATATTCGCCCTCTTTATAGCCACGTCTACCATTTCAGATTCTTCATTTTCTGTAAACATGTGTTTCCTACTCCAACTAGCACACTCGGGGATTTTCCCGGTAATTCGATCACTCCGGGAGGATTTGGGTACTTTATATTTTTCAGCAGCTTTTCTTATTGAAAGATTGTGGAATTTAACATCTGCAACAGCAGCACTGAATGTCTTAATTCTAGGCAATGTTTTACTGCTTTTTTACAGAAATGACGTGAATTTACGGCGAACCGTACGCGCATAATTTACACGCATGTAACAATTCGTTGTGCTACCCGTTGCTAGGTGTGTTGCTAACACTGAGGGTAATAGAACGGATTATCAACTGTGCCTAAACCAATCAGATTTCAGTATTTAACATGAAAGTATAATAGAACGAATTGTTACATGCGCGTAAATCATGCGTCGTAGAATTCACGTCATTTGTTTATTAAAGGACAGGTGACACAATCACAAAAACATTGACCAACAAGATGGATTGCGAATGTGTTAACATTTCTGCAAAATTCCCCCTGCTACTCCAATTTGTTTCATTATAAGCTTTTGCAGAATTATAGAGCTGATAAGACGCGTGACCTCAATATGCATAATTATCTGAAGCCTCTGAGATCGGAAACCTTCGGTGCGACGTAATAACCGACTCACACTACCAATTTGTTGTTTCATTTAACCACAGGGATGTTTAAATTGCTCTTATCTAAAATCTGAAGTAATTCAATTTTGCTAATTGACATTAAAACTCCGAGAACCCTGTAAATAAACATGTATTACTCTAAGCTTAAAAGCCCCAGTTCTGTTTCCTCAGCAATTGTGAATTGGAGTAAAAATGATAATTTATTTTTAATTGACCTATGTACTTCATGATGCTAAAAATGTGTCAAAGGTTGGATTTGCAAAAGATAGAAGTCATCAAAAATGTGTAATTATTGTTGCTAAAGAAAGGATTTTGTTTTGTCAACACATAGAAAGTGATAATGTATGAAGATTTTTTGTAACCAGGAATGTCACCAGATCTTAAACCCTTATTAAGTTTATTGGACTTAATGATTAAGGATTAGATATAAAAAAGTATTACTAGAATTACTGGTGCATGTGAGCAAATATGTTTGTAAATTTCTTCAGGTCCACGAATTCAGGGGTCTACCTTAATCTCAATACTAATACTGTGGTTTCATCATTATTCGTTGAATACCAATTTTCGTGGATTTCGTTGTTAAGTTGATCCACGAAATTAAATGTTCATTGAAGTTCAATTTCAAGTAACATTTTGTATTGATAGGGTCATTGGCCACGAAATTACGTATCCTTGAAACTGTGGTTTTCAGAAAATCCACGAAAATTGATACCCACGAAAATTAATGAAACCACAGTAACTCAAATATCTTGTTATTTCATTTTTGAGTGTGTTATTTGATAATGTTTGTTTTTTCTGTTTACTTTATGCAGCAATATGAGTTGCTGTGTAACATTCTTTGTATTCATCATCTGTCTAAATAAAATACCACACCTTTTAATTATACAAGGATTATAATTTATGGAAGAAAATTTAATCAGAAAGACTATCAGTTTTCATAATCTGTTAAAACTGAACCAATGGTTTTTCTACATAGTACTCATATTTCGAAAATGCATTAATTCCAAACTCCTTGAACTTTTATATCTAAATGGAATTTGATCTTTCATTATATCATTTTTAGGGGATATTTCTTCTGATTTGTCTATAGTTTGTTCTCTATTGATCAAATCTTAACAAAAAACCAACACATTCGAGCTGTTTCGCTGATGGCCCGTTTAAGGTATACTTTAAGCTTCTTGAGTGATACCAAAGAAAAAAAATTAAGAAATACCTGTGTCAATTTTGTCAAATGCCTTTTTTAAAGCTGCTTGGTCCGATTTTTTACCTAATTTTTTGCACGCTTTTAAACGATGGTTATGCTAATCATATGTATGATTATAGACATTGCAGTAGTTTTCCCAGTCAATTAAACCAAATTTCAATGAAGAAAAAATACGTACAAAATTTGCTAACAAAACAAACGACATAAAAGGGTACTGCGTTATTTCGCCTCATTTTAAAGTTCACCCCTGACGACGACGAGACGGGTATGGTTGTATTATGACTTTGACATCGCATTAAGTAAAGGTTGAATGATTAGACTAATTACAAATAAACATGTGTACGTTTTGTTCGCTTATATTTTTGAAATTTGTTATCTTTACAATCGATGCATAGCACGCGGGTTGAATAACCCCAATTATTCGGGGGACGAAACCAAACGGTTCCCTTTTCTAAACCTTCCCGTGAAGCATTTTGGTTTGTTTTTTCGTTTGCCTGAAAAGAAATTATTTTTATTTACTTTGAATATTTCTAACTTTGGAAGGAGACTGATTCTGCTGGTGTAAATAGGAGAAAGTCCATAACTTTCGAAGATAAATGGTTTGTATAGAAAAAATGTTGATACTGTCATAACAAAAAAATCGGACCAAGCAGCTTTAAGAGCTATAATGATAAATATGAATCTATGGCCTCTAAAACTCCTACAGAGTTAGAAAATGACCCCTGGACCCATTTTTAAAACTGTCCTTTTTACTCCAAACAATCACTCGAAAAGAGTTTAAATGTCGAATAAAAATGAAAAATCTAAAGAACAGGGTTGGTCATTTTTGCTGTATTCTTCATGTAGGTTCCTTATTTTGAAGATAAAAAATGAAAAAAAAAATCTTGAAAGCTGTTTTAGGAAAAAGGTTACACCTTGAGTTAGATTTAACATGAAAACTTCTATGGACAATTCTTGAAATATTTTATACCCTGGATTTGTTACTAATGTTTGTTGCTTCAACTTGAACAATGTCTATGTCTTCCTTTGTTTTTTCAGGTTTCTATGAAGAGTTTTGACTTTTTTATTGCTCCCTTACGTTGAAAAAACGTAAGTACCGAAAACGGAAGAAGGTAGAAAAATATTACCACTTCTGTTTTTTTAAACTGAAATAAGATTAATCGAAATCTGAATATTCATTGATAACATATATATATATCACAGAGAAATTCACTAACTTGGAGCTCCACCTCTACCCAGGCCGGGGCTTGAACTCATGACCTATGGAACTCACTCTCTTAGCGATAAGCGGCCACCGCGCTAACCACTCGGCCATCTATACAAGACAAAAATCTTGCTGTCGATGACAAACGGAACCTAGCGCGCTGGTCACTCACATCATGGTCGTTTAAAATACAGGTGGAATACAGATAATTGAGACGATGCACATTGCTTTCATATATACATTGAATAAGCACAAACATTGCAATAACTCTCAAATTGACATATATCTGCCCATAATGAATGTTTTAGATACATATAAAGCACAGGGAAATTCAGTGTATTGGAGCTCCGCCCCGCCCCGGCCGGGGCTTGAACTTACGACCTATGGAACCCAGTATCCTAGCAGTGAGCGGCACCCGCGCTAACCCCTCGGCCATCTTGTTTCCCAAGACCGGAAGCATGAGAGCCATGCTCAACAACTTTACACACGACTGTCATTATCAATCGCTACTACACGAACCAATATCATTTCAATATTTCTTTCCGTTTCTAGAAAATTACTAACGAAACTTTGTGAAGAATACAATAACTAGAACTTTTAAACTCTTTTCTTTTCAACATAAACTAAGAACTCATCGGCATCTCTTCAACCCTTGTTATTTGAGAAATTAAAGAAAACCAAAAAATAAATGTTACGGCTAAATGACCCCGAGACTCTTGTTTTTATAAAGATGATCTGTCAAATGTCATTCTAATAGTTTTCGATACACATTTACATGAAATACAATTATAATAATACGGTAATCATATTATTCTCATATTAAAGGCAATACATATGAGATCTATGCGTAGTAAAAGTGTCAATGTACGTTTATTACATTATCAAAGCAATGTCTATGCGTTTTCATTTACTTTGTAACGCTAGTTCGAGGTTTTATCCCCCCCCCCTTTCTTTTTTTTTGAATACCTCGAAAACTAAGACACAATAACATGTCATAAATTATTGTTAAAATTGACATGGTGAATTTAAATCTAAAATGTAATTGCTCAAAACTAAAATCTCAATATTGATTCTTTTAATTTCTCGTCTTTCCGTAGTAAAAACCGGAAGAATAGGAACCGGTAGTCCACAACCTTACACGTACGTGGTATTAAACTGTTTAATCATTTAGATTTCATTGAATATAAGTATGTCATTGATTTAGTTCTTTTAACAGTAAATTAAAGCACAACAGTAGTTGGGCTATGTTTCAACTCACTTTTGGATAAGATCATAGCACTTTGAAAAAAAATTTATCAAAGTGCGATTGTTTATCAAATTCAACGTACTTTGAAAAAAAATCAAAATTCGTTATGACTCTACATCACAATTTTTATAGACATTCAAAATTATGTTTACCTGATTTCGTTTTTAGTCAGGTCAAGAGTTTACAATGAATACATTTAATATAAACATTGTTTGATATGGCCTAGCATCACTGGAAACGGGAAGTGGACAACCAAAGATACAACCCAATTTACAATAAACAATGTATGAATATTCAAATTTATTGATTACTCATTGATTTCTTGAAGAATGTTCCAGCATCTGTCCTTCCAAAACATCATTAGACAATGTATGTCTACACTAGTTTGAAACAAAACTATCATACTGGTATATGGGGGGGGGGGGGGGTCTTAACATTTTCACAGTGCGATAACATGGTCCAAAATTTAACGCACATTGAAAAAAAAATTTCAAAGTGCGTTATTTTTCAAAGTGTGTTGTAAAAGGGATACAATGCACATATGGTAGTTTTTTTTATATAGAAAATATACTCTCCCAAGAAGAAAACGCAAGGTTTTGTCAGGCAGTAAAATTAAGTTTAAATGCTTAATACGTTAGGTGAACATTTTAATAGTATGAATAATGATTGTCGTTGTATTATTTGTTACTATCATTTATCAAAAAGACAAAATTTAAAACAAAAGGTTTAACGAATGTTTATTTGCACAAATACATCAGTGTATTGCTTGACTTCCTCTTGCTTGCAAACTGTTGTAACATGTCTACGCATTGATTGAAATAAACGTTGAAATTGGACCTGGGGTATACTTTGTCATTCCTCTTATAGTCTCTGCTGTAATTGCAGAAGAAAATGCTGATATGGTTGATGCATGCCAATTCGTTTATCCAATTGATCCCAGAGATGATCAATGGGATTCACACCCGGGGATACGGATGGCCAGTGAACACAGTGAAGTTCTGGTCAAGAAGAATGTCGACAGTAGTGCGGTCTGGCGTGGTCGTGCTGAAAAACCTCTCTCTCTCTCTCTGATTCTGATGACTTGAAAGAGATGAGGCTGGAGTATCTCGTTGCGATACCTCTGTGCCGCTAAATTGCCAGAAACAAGAACCAGTGGCACCAGTGACTGTAAGAAATAGCGCCCCACACAATAACACTGCCCCAACCGAGTCTGTCAAATTTTACCACACAGCTGTTTGCAAATCGCTTATTTGTTTTGCCTGTAAACAAGCGTTCGGCCATATCGGTGCTGAAGCATTACTCTTTCAACACTAAACCAGATACTTCTCCAGTTCCTTAGAATCCAGTTCCTAACTATATTGCACCATCCAACCCGTGCACGCCCATGTTGTCTCCCAAAGACGGCACCAAAATAAGGTCGTCTGGCTCACAGTCCAGCTTCCCGCAGGCGATTTCGCACTGTTTGTGTGGATATTCTGCGAAAGCCATGTATGCTTGAAGCAGTCTGTGTTGCCGAAACTTTTCTGTTGCATAGATGGAAAATACTTAAATGCCAATCCTGTTGCGCAGTTGTGATACGCGGACGACTAGTTCGCGGCCTATCATTTGACGTCCAAGTCTATAAATACCTCTGTCAGAGACGAGAGATTGTACTCCTGTAAACATTATAATGTTGAGCACTCCCCAGCTTCGTGACGCCATATTGCGATATTGTGCATAACAATGTCTAGTCTTGGCATACGTAAAAATTGTCCTACAGCTAACAATGCCAAATATTTTATTCATAATAGTATTATTTAGTTAACATACATCACACATACAAAAGAACAACAATTTAAGCGTCCAAAGCGCTTTCCATTTTCTTGAAACACCAATCGAACAATGTTCCTATTTTCTATTTTAAATTTCAAATCAGTTACGGTTGATCGCACATCAAATTTTGCCATTTAATATTAATCTCTGGTAATATGGAAACCTACGCATATCATTTAAAACTATTAAAGTTATACAGTTGTATATAAAAAGTTATTTTATTAATAAAAACGTCTTTTGCAAAAATGATACTACATGTTACGTTTCTTTTTTTGGGAGAGTATGTATATAATTGTGAGTGAGTCTTTAAACTTGTATAAGAGAAATGCTTGCAAATACGCGCCTTTCTAGAGCAAGATATAAGATATATTTATTTCCTATTTAGCAACCATACCGCGTATCAAAACCAAAAAATAAATTAACTGTCTTATTGTTTTATTGTATAGAATATATATTAAATATTGCTTACTAGTACTAATCTTGTACACATTCTATGCATAATATTTTTTTTAACTTTAATATTGATTGAATACAATGCTCTAAAATAAGAAAATAAAAAGTTTACTTACCAACTCGTACTTGAGAACAAAAAGAGGCAATAGTATTCCAAAAAACAAAAGACAACATCGTATTTTCCCCTCCATGACGTCCTTCGACAAACAAAATCTTTAATTTTAATGTGTATAAATACGATTTCCTCATACCCGGAACAGAAAATGAATTGTCCTTGAAACGCGTTGGGTAAACACGAGCTGCCTGTAGCCTAGTTCAAGTGCACCTAATAGTAAAATCGAAGATCTTTATGCTGATCATTTTTTCCCTCGATACCTTTGTGATCGATGTGAAATTGTTTATTTAAAGCTGCTTGGTCCGATTTTATATCAAATTTTTTGCACGCTTTTAAACGATGGTTATGCTAATTATATGTATAATTATAGACATTGCAGTAGTTTTCCCAGTCAATTAAACCAAATTTCAATGAAGAAGAAATACGTACAAAATTCGCTAACAAAACAAACGACATAAAAGGGTTCTGCGTTATTTCACCTCATTTTAAAGTTCACCCCTGACGACGAGACGGGTATAATTGTATTATGACTTTGACATTGCTTTAAATAAAGGTCGAATGATCAGACAAATTACATCCTGTAAAAACAAAGTCAAGGTACATCGTTGTGTCTGAACTTAGAAGTTAAAATTCTGAATATGCTTTACGTTCTGAAATTATATACTCATAACCAAAGCATTGAGGTTAATATTTCTTTCTGATCTGAAAATTTCGTGACATATTGTAGAATGATAACAATAAGGGTAGTAGAATCCTTTATAATATGCAAACTGGAAGAAGGTATAATATATCTAACGCATCCAAACTGAAAGTAGGTTTATATATTACTGGATTGTTCTGTTGTTTTTTCTGTTTTTAAATAAATATTAATTTAACGTTTCCACAAAAGATATCAGTTAATAAGGTTTGTCATTTCTATCGCAAGTTATTTTGCACAGTAAATTGCTATAAACTGTAGCAATACATCGAGTTAGTCTAATTGTTCTATTGAAACAGGAAGACAGATTGTAAGACTGTCGGGAGTCAGATCTTAAGATAGTCTTAAGATTTATATAACGATAGTTTTGCGACACCCGTAAATTTGTTTACCAATTGATGAGGCTCACCTGTGTGCCTTATCTTAATCATTTTACATCTTATCTCTCTCAGGTAGTATTGCTATCACGCACCATAAACACATTTTACCATTTTACCAATTGAGTTCAAACTCATTGTTTTCCTTTGTCTTCTTTTTACATTAAAAGGTTTATAAAATTAGCAGTGTCCCTTTTTTAACACCAATTAAACAAGGTTTTTACTATGTTTTTACATGATCGTTCCTTGACTTTTGTTTTGATTCCGTTACATCGTTTGTAAAAAAAAAAATAATTTTGAATTTCGTTTGATACTTCCATTCTGAATGGAACGCATAATTATAAAAAATGAGGAAAAAATAAAGTCAATAAGTAGCACTATGAAATTAATGATATGCATCGCAAAATCTTTAATAAAAAATAAATATTGAAATCAATTCATTAAATGCAAATATTTTATTACTGTTTATTAAGTTTTAATGCAATATGTCGTTCAATGGGAAATCATTCTTTGCATATTATGATGTGATAACTTCGGTAGGCATCAAATCTATCATAAAGCCATTCGGGCTTTATTGGATTTGATCAGGCCATGTCCAAAATTATTACTTCATAATACTCAGAGAATGATTCCTTAATCCTTATATAATACCATGAGAATTATATTACGGAAATTAGTGCATTCGTTACATCGGCAGCGATTTTTCACATCAATTTTTTTTCTAAAAATAATACCGGTATTTTCGATAGAAAAGGTGTCGTTCATTAAAAGCTTATTGCAAAAGTTTAGCTGAATATTATGTTTATTTTATTATCAGAATTACACATATTCATACTCGGGCTCATACATCAACACGATTGCATATTCGGAACCACAAGTTTACATGTCTTGATTTTTGAACACGATTACCCTCCATACCGATTAACAGCTAAGTCGATTATACCCGCACTTTCTAAAGAAAGTTCGGGTATATTGTTGTTACCCTGTTCCGTCCGTCCGTCCGTCCGTCTGTCACGTTTTACTTTCTCAAACTGCTCTTACATCTTATAAACCAGCAAACTGAACTCTTGGAGTTTGATTTGGGGTATCACGTTGTTTTGTAAAAAGGTTTCAAAAATTCTCTGTTAGTCCTGGGGGTCAAATAATTGGTAAAAAATGACGTTTTTCACAAAAAACCTTCTTCCTCGAACTCCTCCTACATTTTCAACAGTAGACAAATCATCTTTTGGAATATGTTTTAGAGTATCCAATAGATGCGCAATAAGGTTTCGGAATTTTCAATTTTCTCCTGGGGGTCATTTAATGGCTAAAAAATGACGTTTTTTTTTACAAAAAAACTGGTTTCAAAAACGTCATTTTTTTGTTTTGCAGTAACCAAATGATCTTCTAGAATATGATTGGGGGTGTCATATTGAGGTGTGATCAGGTTCCAGAATTTTTTTTTTATTAAGGGGACCAGTGGGCAACAAAAAATGACGTTTTTTGGCAAAACAAATATGGTTCCCAGAACTCCTCTTACAACTTTTGGAGTAGCTACGTCATCTCTTGGGATATAGTTGGGGCTGTCCTATAGATGTGCAATAAGGCTTTAAAAATTTAAATTTCATCCAGGGAGTCAAATAGTAGCAGAAAATTGACGTTTATCACTAAAAAAACAAACATTGATCCAAGAGCTCCTCTTATGATTTAATGGATAGACAATCATATCTTGGGATATGATAGGGACTGTTCTATAGATGTGCAGTAAGGTTTTCCAAATTTATATTTCATCCAGGGAGTCAAAAAGTAGCAGAAAATTGACGTTTATCACTTCAAGAAAACATAGATCCTAGAACTCCTTTTATGATTTAATGGATAGACACATCATATCTTGGGATATGATAGGAACTGTTCCATAGATGTGCATTACAGTTTTGAAAATTTAGATTTAACCCTGAGGCCCATTACCTACCGGTACATACCTTTTGATGCCCTTTAAGGATCAAGAATATATATGGTTAAGGGGTGGGGATCTCAACCGTTTTCGAGATATTCGTGCACTTCCTGTTCAAGGGGGGTCATGACCACGCCCGGGGCCCATGACCTACATACCGTTTGATGCCCCTTGACACAAGGAACAAGAATATATATGGTTTAAGGGTGGGGATCTCAACTGTTTTGAAGATATTAAGGGACTTGCTGTTTGAGGGGGTCAGGACCACCCACAGGGCCCATGACTTACATAACATTTGATGCCCCTTGACATCAGAAACATGAATATATATGGTTTAGGGGTCATGATTATAACAGTTTCTGAGATATATGGTAATTTCAAATTCCTGGGGGGTGGGGATGACCCCAGGGGTCAGATCTAATAAACCCTATATATTGCCAGTAACAGCCAATATATGATTATGAAAACCCTATATTATTATCTTTGTCCGTTTTCAATTAAGTTACCATTTACAATAGAGTCTACGATTCTTCCTACAAGGTTCAATGTTAGATCCCACACCCTTTTGACACCCCCCTCCCCCCCTCCCCTGAAAAGTGGTTGTCTAACCCAAAATGAGAAAAATCAAACCAGGGTGCAAAACTAGATATGCAGGTCTATCATATCCTAGAGTTTTGTACAATTCTGTTCAGCCATCTCTGAGAAACAAGTTCAGAGCAGGAAAGAAAAAAAAGAAGATGAAGAATAATAATACATGTATTAAGAACTGTACAAAAACAATTAATAAGTCTCCAAATTTCATTCGGGAGACTTAATAATAAAGATTAAATAGAGATAGGATCATCAAACATCAATAATTTAAAGACAATTGACAATTTCTGATTCTAAGGGGGTCAGGATGACCCCTTAGGGTCCTGACTTACATGCCATAATGATCTGATGCGCCTGCATGACCTCAGGAGGAATAATATCTTTGGATTAAGGTGGGGATCTCAATGGTTTTTATGATATTTAATAATTTCAGGAAGAGCACTTGGGATCATGACCTACATACCATCTTAAATGCCTTGAACAAAGAAACAATAATAAAATATGTACATCATATATGATTCAATTTAAGAACCCAGATATAGATCAATCATCTTTTATGTAATACTTCCTATGTATATACATGTATACATGTACATGTATTAGTTTGTGTTTTGTTCTATACTATACATGTTCATGACTGTAGTATGGCCTAGTCTTGGAACCCCCACTCCCATACAAACTCAAATATAAACTGTTCCCCCCCCCCTTGTCGAATGATCTATTAAAATCAAAATATAATTTGGGTGTCTAAAAACTTTTATAAACTGGTAAAAAATGTTATTCTTAAAACAAATTATATTACACCTTGCATAATTGACAAATGATCTATTGAGATATGATCAGAGGTCATATATCTACCTCGGGATCAATAAGTAGTATTCATTGACAAGTTAAAATTAATAACAATAAATGATTCAAATTATAAATGTTTATATATACTCCACATTCACCCCCCCCCCATTCTAACCTAGTTATAAAGATTCAGTCTTCTTAATACATTCTTACATGTGTACAGTAGCAAATTTTAAATCATTTCTTGATTGCTTTTTCTCTCGTGATTCGCATTAACATTTTGGAAATTGCTTAATTCAATTTTTAAGATTTATAAACAAAATGTTATATGCATCACCTATTTGGGGCAATTGTAAAGTCTTCTAAACAAAGCAGTGACATCATTAGGCTAGGATTTACCCACATGGATCAAACACTACTGTACATGTATAACATATGAATAAGATAAAATACATTATCATTTCTAGTTCTAAAATGTCAGGGTGTCTCCAAGGGGGCATAATCTACATACAATTTTACGCGCAATGACACAAAGAGCAAAAATAAATTATATGGTTTAGGGATGAGGATCTCATATCTCAGAAGTTAACAAAATATACAGTGTATCATATCATTTCCTGTTTCATAAAGGCGGGGGGGGGGGGGGGAATAAAGACAACACCTGGGGGTCATTATTGTACTTTACACCAGTTGATGCATCATAATGACATTAGAAGATATTTTGTATTTTCCTGTTTCGTGGGGTCAGAACAGTCCCATAAGGTCATGACCTACATTGTATTTGATGCATTATAATACATTAAGAAAGAAATACTCCATCCTTCCTTTTATAACTCATATAAAAATGATAAGTGTCTACACCTACTTACATGTAATACAGATATTTAATAAAAAATTGTTTATACAGGGTCAATATGGGGTCAACTCAATAGTGCATGCAGTCTGACAAATGAAAAAAATAACTTTTACAACTAAAATGACAGAAACTTTACAAATGCGATAGGATAGGTAACGATGATAAGCTTATTTAAATATTAAAAGATGATGATACAGTATACTGTTAAAGGGAGATCACATTTAGAAAGTGAAAGTAGAATTTATATATGTATATGCTGGCATCTCATTATATTGTGCTACTGCTACTACATGTATTATGCTTACCTAAATTGGTCAACATCATAATGATAATCCAATTAAAACACAATAATGAATTCCTTTAGCTGATCTTAACAAATCCTTTTCTGCATACGGAAAACACAGACATGTATGTATATATACACGTGAACCCATCTAATCGAAGAGCTGGGTAAAACTAGTACCCGCTAATGAGACATGCAGACCTGTGTTGTGTACGTAACTTCAGACAAAAATCATTCATTTGTAACATGCATGTATTTTTATGACCTATTCTTCAAATCCACTTGCACTATTTTATTAGGTAAATAACAGCTTTAAGGTGGTGCAGGACACCTGCATATTGTGATGTACATGTATACTTTCTATTGAGATAAACAATAAAGTATATTAAATATTGATTAAATATTTACCTCCCAAATAATGTTACCTAACATTGAAGCGCAATGGGTTTGAGCGTTTACATGTCTGTAAGAGCATTGGGGTCCAATGTGTATTTTTGGTAATTTTACAATTGATATAAATGAATTTTCATGGGGGGGTTTGGACCCCTCACTCCCAGCCCTTCTCTAAATCTGTGCACATGATGATGTACATATGTATGCACACAGAAGCAAATCTAAAACCGGCATATACTTTCTATGACATGAAAAGTTAAGATTATTGATTAACTGAAAATTCACTGCAAACAGTTCAACCCCAAATTGCACATAAAGTGCTGCTCATGTGTATTATCATATGGGAAGGGATCTCATCCTTCAGTTATGAAAATTATAATTTTTAAATTTATTACCGGAGTTTGCATGTGGCCTTCATTTTTAATTAAACTGGTACAAAACAGTGTTATTTAAGGGCAAACACTTGGTGCGGATATTACTGTCTAATGACAGCATCTAGTTTTTTTTGTTTTAGCAATTCTAACAGATTGGGGCCTTAGATGGCCTTTGTACACGTCGAAAATGGTCACGGCCTGTTGATTGCATTTGGATAACGACAGGGACTTCTATTTACATATGGAATGATAATGTTTTTTTGACGAATCTAACCGTAGTTTCTTCATTACTCCAGTGAAATTCTGTGTATGTTTTATCCCATGACGATGGTAAACTAACGCCCTAAGGCAAGCACCTATCAGACTTTCCCACAGATATAAGTTGGGGAGATAATAATGAACCCGACTTGGTGATTGCCAAAAGGAGCGTTACCCGACGTTTGTCATCCAATCCAGATATGCTTTTAGTTCCCTTTCTTTTCACAAGGCCCATGCATCTAAGAAGAGACACGGCAAAGTATTTTGTTATATTGATGTGACCAATGTACTTTGCCAATTTGAAGCGCGCGTTTTTTTTTGTTTTTTTTTGGACAATGGTCTCGGCACCTGCCATAACAATCCTTGCGTTGATAACACCCCTGTTTACCCTGATTTTCTTCACCCAGTTTTGTACCTTGTTGTCCAGTGTTTTTCCAAGGAGTAATGGATTACCCCTTGGTGATTTTGGTAAAGTTGGAGAACTTGTGCTTCGCGGTTTATAAAGCGTAAACTGCTCCAAACCAATTTATATCGTATTAAACAAACAAATATTGAAATCATTCCTTAATGAAAATGCGTAATGTATGTCACCAAATAGAGAGAGCATAACTATATCACTACAGTTTAAAGTTTAAGTGATGTGCTCTGTTTTCGCCATCAGTGATGGGTGGAATTGTACATTCACGTATAAATGCACCCCCCCCCCCCCTTATGGATACACCCCAGAGCGTGCATGGGGATAGGAATGAAGAAATATTTTATTTCAAAACGGTTTTAAGGAGATAAATATTTGGTATCTCTAATTACCTGTACATGTATATCCTGAATAATGCACTTCCCCCAACATTTCGCGAGGCGATGCACCGCTTGGCGATGCTCTTTTAAAAATTCTTATAGATACATGTATTTATACATGTATATATGGATCCTATATACACTAACAGGAAAACAGCATCGTCTTGCGTTGAGAAAGGGTTTCCATTACCAATGGTCTAATGATTACTGCAAATGTTTGGCTACATCTGTGAACGACGTATGAATTAGTTTTTATCTATTTTTTATTTTGTAAATTTCATTTCTTAAACGCTTCAAGTCGTTTCATAGGATTAATGCCGTTTACCTTATATAAAGGTGGTTGAAAAATAATCCAATGGTGACTAAATATAAAAGCTCTGCCAGTTGGTCACCTGTCTTGATTGTTTAGTTTATATTCAACATGCGCTTGTAATAGTTTTTAGTAAATTATTTATTTGTCGGAATAAAGAGGTCTATTTGTCTGTGGATTTTACAAAAATGGCATTTAACTATATCTTTGATGGCGTATGTGGATTTTTTTTAAAGCAAATTAATGTAAGAATTATTTGCAGTACATATGTAATTTTTCACATACGTTTATTGTTAACAACTCCTCATCTCATCGATGAGAGATCAAAAGTAATTCTTATATATTCACTTTTAAATAATGAATATCCATATATATGTTTTAGCCTTGCTTCTTTTAACCTCAGCGCAGCTTTAAAAGAAGTGGACTCGGATTTGTTACAGTCGACATTTATATGTATGAACATCCGAACAACATAACCTAATGTAAATAAAATTTGATTGTGATTTTTACTTTTTAAATGTATTTTGGATCTGTTGTCCACCTAATGGATGTGAATTGTTATACCCCCTTCCAGAATAAAAATCATTTAAAAAGCAAACCATTTAATCAAGGTATTAAAAATTGATTGTGATTTCTACTTTTTAATTGTATTTTGGGTCACACCTAATGGATGTGCATTTCAATACCCCCTCCCCCCCCCCCCCCCCACCTCCATTCCAAAAAGCAAAGAATTAAAACTTATTAAAAAAAAGAAACACATCATTTTATACAGTAAAGCCTTGTCACGTGGTCAGATATTTAATATTAGAAATTCAAAAGGGCTTTGCAAGAAGTGAGGGCAATCTGACAGCCAGCTGTAGATTATAATCTGACACGCATGAATTGGCACCTTAAAAAAACTAGATGCATACAACAATAAGCGTGACATGTATGATTAGTCATCTTTAAACGCAATATTCTTGTCATGTCAAATACCCTATTGAAATTGGCGTTCATAAAACAGAAATGCACGGCTTCCACTTGTGTGATGATTGCAATGCTATAAGATACATGTTATAACTACCTCAAGATTAATCTGGTATCTAAGTCTCTTGAATAATACATGTTTCACCCCTTCCTTACAATAGACTGTAGACAACTTGATTTCTCATAGGCTTTGTGGTTATGGTTATTTCTCAACCTTTGTCATATAATTTGCTTGAAGGTCATTATTTTTTCTGAGGAACCCTTCTTAGAACATTGAATGATTCAAGGCTACTACATGTAAGTACCCTCTTAAATTCAAATTTGAACTTTAAACATAATGTAGTTTTTTAATTGACACCCTTAAAAACCATTGTTAACCGACATTAAGCAGAGGTTGACAATGGTTTTTGACTGGTGTCAATTTCAACTGTTACCGACCTATTATCATTATTTTATTTTACTGAATTAAGAGAAAATGTTACTCTTTTATAAGAAACTACGTGAATTCTACGGCAAACCGTACGCGCATATTTCACGCGCATGTACCAAATCGTTGTGGTACCTGTTGCCAAGTGTGTTGCTAACGCTGGGGGTAATAGAACGGATTATTAATTGCGTCTAAATTAATCAGATTTCAGAATTTAACATGAAAGTATAATAATGCTATTTAGGCCTTGTTTTTTCACATTATTTTATTAGTATTGTTAAATAAACAATATACATGTTTGTATGTGTATGTTTGTTTAAAAACTCAAAAAGAATCATAAAAAACATAATTCAATAGAATTTGGAATCCTTTGTTTTTTCAGGTTTTTTTCCTTAAACAGATTTAATTTAATTTAAATGGTTCGTTTAAAAATATTTATTTTTATCCTTTTCTTATGATTTTTTTACTATTTTAATCTGCGTAATATCTAATTAAAATTTTTAAAAAGAACCAGGGACACTAAAGGCAAAAATTGGCCCCATCTCAAAAATAAAAATGTTTTTCTGGTTATATACTGTGGAAGTCCATTTCTCAAAAACAGAACCAAATTGTTTTGAAAAGTCAATTTTGGATACCAGTACAAATAAATGGTCATTCAAAGTCACTGTCATAAAAGGTTACAAAATGGCTTATTGTGCAATATTCATTGACTTAACATCACAACTATTCATTAAATTTGCCACATCATTGAATGTAATTAGGGTAAATGTCATAATTAGTTGACCAAATGATTTTGTTTTTTAAATTAAAAATGATTTTATGGTTGTCATGACAACTATTTGCATTCAGTAAAAAGTTCATGTGTGTTATATAAGACATGGGAAAGTAATATACATCACTAAATGATTTTTTCAGACCTATTAAATCACTGTATTGATATTGAAGTGAACTCTGATACAGATACTATAGGAGCTCATAGCTCGAAAAACAATGTACAGGTCTGTGTTTACTAAATGTTACCTGTGGCTCAATAAAGAATTATGCATGTCATTGGCAGAGTCTTTGCAAAAGTTTAAGCGATAGATACAAATCGGGAGATTATGTCTGTGAAAAAGGATAAACAATCATAAATTACTTGCTCTGACAGGCCCAGTGATAATACTGAAAATGCATTAGAATAATGAAGTACTGACAGGATTTGATTTTATTGTCATTAATCTTTACTGTCAGCAATTTGCAATTTCGCATGATAAATTGTTTCTTAGCTGCATTTGAATAATTATTCCCATATTTTCTTTTACTAGTATTCCGGGCAATAGACAGAAATTCATCAGAATCATGTTATGTAATAGTTATAGATAAAAATCATGCCTTTAGAATCTACGATACATTGTGTATCAGTAATTTAAATAAGTCTGGAAAATTGTTTACGAGCAAAATTGAACTCTAGCTTAGGAACATATGTACATATGACTACAAAAGATATCTATTTTTTTCGTACTATTTAAAATCTGACTATTTTCAAGGTATATTTTTAAAAAGTTACCTTGAAAAACATATTATGCTTCTTGATACATTACATCGACTTTATCGATTTTTTTTCATATACGACTGCCGTCACGAGAAAATGGCCCTTAAGGTCAAAATTTCACAAACTTACTTTTTTGTCAATTCCGAAAAGTCAACTCTTTCTGAATACAAATATACAAAGATATCCAAGATCTTGTGTGTTTTAAGCATTTTATGACAATTTTAGTAAGACATGTTAACACGACTTTGACGTAGCCGGTCGAAAACGTTACGACGTCATGAACGTCAAAATTTGTTCTGCATTAAATTTTTACTTTTATACCTCCTTTCACATCGTATTTAATTGTTAGAAGTAGAATTAATTAATGATTTTCTACGATTCTAGATTTCTTACAATTTTAACAAAAGAGAGCAAAACATTTTGAAGATCCAGATATAGTTAAACTTCTGCAGCTAATCCAGATACACTTCTGATAAATCCACATGCAACCCCCCCCCCCACCCCCAAAAATAAGATAAATAAATAGATAAAGGATATTTAAAGAAAACAAATATCAACATCTCCCCAACTTTTAAATGTATCAAAGTTATTTAAGCTGCAGAGAGGCAAATTAACAAACACGTAACAAACAAAGATAAAGATTGTCAAATTCGATTCCTATGTTTCCACAATTTTGGGGCATACACGAGTTTCTTTTGAAAAGGAGAAATAGTTATTCTTTTTGATCAACCTTTTGCACGGAAAATCGTTTATTTACTGATATTACTTTTTAGGTATCTGTATAGTTCTAAAGCAAGTTTAGAATCAATCAATAGCTGTTTTTGAAACTAGGATGTTATATGGTGTTAATTTACTTTCCTGATTTCTTCTCTCTTTTCTACCTTATCAATACTTAATTCTTATGAAATTACCGGTGAAAAAAATCGCTTTGACTGTCTCACTGAAAAGTTCCAACTACAAAAATGTGGAGAAAAGATTTTAACAAAAATGGCATCTTATATTTACATCCATCAAGTATGATTCCTTTTTTTCTTACGAAAATTGATTGTAATTCACAGCTGTGTAGAAACAGACAGGACTGAAATCTCATCGGTCCAGTTTTAACCAGGCAGTTTATCGATCGGTCGAAATCTTCAGCAACCTAAGAAATATCACGGATTGCACGAAGTAATCATGATGCTGCCAAACTCAAATTCCCATTTAAGACGCTTTGGCTACAGCTTTCATCTAACGTACTGGTGTACATTAACAATAATTTAATAACTTTTACTTACTTATTACGATCAATTCAATTCATTGATTTATTAAAAGAAAGACGAAATACAAACAATAAAATGCTTTCTTCAGTGATAAATGCGGGCTAATAAGATATCCACATTACAGAACGCGGGTTACGTTAATACGTTCGGTATTGATCGCTACCTTTTGTTTATGTTTAATGTTTAAACATACTCATACACACCTAATTAAGTGTATCAAATACGACAGACCAACTAAATACAACACCCCCTTCAACATACTGAATCTATAATTCTTTTCATTCGCTTTGTAAGTTCATGCGTACCGTTGTATTTTTGTGATGCGATTTTTATAAACCATAATCGTTGAAATAATTTATTATATATAAGCATTATTTACATTTTTTCAAAATGCAAGATTGCATGTAACTTTTAATAAGACTTCTGCATTTATTATGTCCATTTTTTTTTACACTAATCGATAGTACAATGCCGATAGACGTAGTGTATATTCAGTGAGTAGTAACATTTTTACATCTTGACTTAATTTAATTTTCTTATTATCAATGTTACAAGATGAATGAATAAATGTATCTCTGCATTTATTTATTTCTCTCTCTCTCTCTCTCTCTCTCTCTCTCTCTCTCATTGAATACGAATATCGGCCGAGTGATTATCAATTTAAAAAAAAAGATGAAAAATTAAATAAAAGTAAAAAAATATCGCGATTCTCGGATTTTGTTTTATTGCTGTACATTGTACATTGTAACATACACACATAAACATTGACTTCAGTATCATCGTAATTTGTTTCTTGTATAAAAAAGAAAAGATGAGAAACCATCATCATTGAAGATGAATTGTACGTCCATGCATGTTATTAATTGTAAGTGTCGCACATCTTCATGTAGTGTTTAAATTATATTTAATGATAAGTATGAATTGTTTATTCATAAAACGGCAATTTTTTCGACTTGATATCATAAGTATAGTAGTATAATGACTGCATTTACAAACCTGTTTAGTTTTAAGGAATTTTGAATCATGTACGTTACTGATTTGAAATGAATATTAATAATCATATAAAAATGCTAGAAATCCATGAAAATGTGGTGAGTTTCAGGCATGCTATGATTTTTTTTTTAATTTTAGGTAAAATAGCTCAAAAATTACACACAACACGTGGATTTGGGTTGTTAAATTGCACAAGAAAATAAAACATGCTGCGCTCAAATAATACACAAGTTTTTCAATCTTACAGGCAGATATAATTTGATGTTGTTTCATTAAAGGCACTTTACATGAAAATGTCACTAAGAATCAGATTTTCCCATGAAATCAAATGCGATAAATCAGATTTTTACGCTGGGAAAAAAATTCTGAAATTTTTTCGAATCCGTTCGTTACAAATATGCGTTTTAATTCGTTAAATAATTTCAAAATTTGATCGCAAATTCTTTAGTATTAGAATTATACGAGAATTTATTTTTTATGTTGGTCGTAGGACTTTAATTGAGACATAGCCGCTTCTCTCGTGATCCTTCTGACTTATTTAAGAAGTGGTGTAGAATCGTCTCCCGTGAGGAAAACTATTTAAATTTTTTTTTGAAATATTTGACTTGTATTGTTTCACAGTAATTACTGCGCAGATAATTGTTTGAAAAATACTTCTCTGAATCGATTCGGTATGTCTCAGTAAATCTCGGTATGCCTTCAACCCCTCTTATCAACAACGAGTATGCAGTGTAGTTTTTGTTTTTCACTTAAATAAATCATACATGTATTGCTAATGCAAACTAGAGTACTTTATTAATCATCATCGTAAATCAACGATCAGTCGCATTCAATCATACGCAATAAGTAAGCGTATGCGAGACGGGACTTTGGTTTCGATTTATAAAACTGATAATCAAATTAGAGCATTAATATTTTCATCACACACCAGAATGGAAAATATGGTGTTTAAGTTTCATAGCTGATGCAAAAGCAGCATTTTTATGATATTTCAGCATCAACTTGTGTGCAATATTACGCGTTCGAAATGTGTAGATATTGACGTTACATGTGTCTTTTTCATTTATTAAATGTTTATTTTTAAAATCAACATGTAATATTTGATTGAAAAAATATTAATTGCGGTATAAGAGCAAGTCCAGACTCTAGTTATTCAAAAAGCAAAACACAGACGCAGAACAAATAGAGAGAGAAAATAGAAAAACTGCATTTACAATGCCGCTACTTTGACGTCGTTTTCTGAGCATTGTGACGTCAAAAGATAAGGACCCTTTTCTCATGACGGCAGTCATACTAAGTCTTGTCAGCGGTCAAAACAATGTTTCACTTTCCGGTTTGCCAGAGTAACTGCATAGGGGAGTTGATGAAAAGTGCCATGTGGTTACATGTACATTTACAAATAACTATTAACTAGTAATGATGCATTTTCCGATATTTCATTTGAAAATGCTAAAGTAAAAAATCGTAACACTTTCTGTATCGTGTTAATTAAGAAAATAATGTTTGTACCAAACCTAAATAGATTATCAACTAAATGTACATTTTAAAAAAATGAAAAAGATAATGAAAGAAAGGAATATAAAAACATTTGTCGTGAACTAGAACAATCTACTCTAATAATTTGTCCAATAAAAGAAAACAAAAATAGGAAAACAGCTTTAAATTTTATTCTTGATATTATCTGAAAGATTAAAAACAGTATTATACATGTAATAATTCGAGAAACGACCCCTCTTCTTATCGAGAATTTAAGCAAACAACTTACTCGATCGCTTTAAATATAAAATGTCACTATATACAGGTTTACTTACATTGTAAAAAACCATCCTTGCAATCAACATGGACAGGCTTCTGCTCTGATAACTATTTTTACAAGCTGTGTGAAAGTAACATGCCAGTCATTACAATCAATTAAAAAAATGTTTTTATTCTTTCTTACTGAGTCAAAGTTCACCTTGTAATTCTTAATAAAATGTTTCATAATTTTGTTTAGCACCGACTTTATCCTAAGTCCATTGTAATATTTGATTTGCTCCATTTTTCAATAAACGCTGTGCAATGCTATAATTATCTGTCTCATAAGATATGAAGAGAGGACTTTTTCCATTTTTGTTAGATGCATTAATTTCAGCTGCATTACTTATCAAAAGTTGAACAATGGTTTCATGTCCCTTTTGACAAGCTATGTGAAGAGGACTTGATCCGTTTTCCGTACATAAGTTTACGTTAGCTCCATAACTCAGCAAAGTTTCCACAATAATACCATGACCTCTTTCACATGCAATATGGAGAGGACTCATTCCGTTTTTAAAACATAAACTAGTGTCTGCGCCATTTTGCAGTAAAAATTTTGCTGTGATAACATGGTTATTTTGACAAGCAACGAAGAGAGGACTAGTTCCATTTTCCATACAAGAATTAACGTTTGCTTTATTACTTAATAAAAGTTCCACAATCTCTGAATATCCGTACTGACAAGCAACATAGAGAGGACTAGTTTCCTCTGTTACGTATGAATTAATCTCTGCTTTACTATTCAATAGTTTTTGGACAATGCTTCCATGTCCTAATTTGCACGCTATATAGATAGGACTTGTTCCGTTGTTCTTACATAAATTAATATCTGCTTCGTTACATATCAAAAGATTTACAATGTTATCATGTCCATTTTGACAAGCTATATAAAGAGGACTGGTGCCGTCTTTCAAACATGAATTAATATCTGCTCCATTTTTTAATAGAATCAGTACAATATTATCATGTCCCATTTGACAAGCAATATGAAGAGGACTTGTGCCGTCTTCCATGCATATATTTATACTAGCCATCTTGCTTATTAAAAGTTTAACAGTTCTTTCACTCCCCTTTTCACATGCTACATGTAGAGGACTGGCTCCATTTTTATTGCATAAATTGGTATCTGCGCTATTTTGCAAAATAATTTCAACAATGTTATCATATCCGTGTTCACATGCTAAATATAAAGAACTTATTCCAAACTCATTACACAAATTAATTTTGGCTCCGTTTCTCAGTAACTGTTTGACAATATCAATGTATCTCTTTTGGCAAGCTATAAAGAGAGAACTGGCTCCACCTTTCATACATACATCAATGTTTGCACCGCTATCCAGTAAAAGCTGTATTATATTCTCATACCCAAATTCACAAGCTATATGTAAAGGACTGGCTCCGTTGTCGTTACATAAATCTATGTCTGCGCCTTTTTGCAGCAACAGTGCAACAATCATATTGTGTCCTTTATGACAAGCAATGCAAAGAGGACTGGATCCATCTTTCATACAGGAATTAATGTTTGCATCATTACTTAGTAAAAGCTGTACAATATGTTCATGTCCCAATTCACAAGCAACATGTAAAGGACTGGCTCCATTTTTTTGACATGAATTAATGTCTGCTCCTCTTTGCAGTAAAAGTTCAACAAGCATACGATTTCCTTCTTGACAAGCAAAGCAAAGAGGACTGGCTCCATTTTTCATACAAAAGTCAAAGTCTGCTCTATTTTTCAATAGTAGTTCTGCGATTTTTTCGTGTCCCATTTCAAAAGCGAAATATAAAGGACCTGTTCCGTTTTCTTTACATAAGTTAATGTCTGCTCCGCTTTGGAGTAAAAGTTCAACAATCATACCGTGTCCTTTTTGACAAGCAATACAAAGAGGACTGGTTCCATCTTTCATACATAAGTTTAAGTCTGCTTCATTACTTAGTAAAAGTTGAACGATGTTTTCATATCCCTGTTGACAAGCTACATGAAGAGGACTGGCTCCGTTTTCCGAACACAAATTTATGTCTGCTCCTCTCTGCATTAATATTTCAACAATTGTACAGCGTCCTTCCTGAGAAGCAATCCAAAGAGGACTGGCTCTATCTTTAATACATAAGTTAATGTCTGCTCCATTGTTAAGTAAAAGTTTAACAATATGTTCATGTCCAAATTCACAAGCAACATGTAAAGGACTGGCTCCATTTTCTTGAAATGAATTAATGTTTGCTACTCTTTGCAGTAAAAGTTCAACAATCATTACGTGTCCTTTTTGACAAGCAATGCAAAGAGGACTGGTTCCATCTTTCATACATAAGTTTAAGTCTGCTTCATTACTTAGTAAAAGTTGAACGATGTTTTCATATCCCTGTTGACAAGCTACATGAAGAGGACTGGCTCCGTTTTCCGAACACAAATTTATGTCTGCTCCTCTCTGCATTAATATTTCAACAATTACACCGTGGTTTTTTTGACAAGAAATACAAAGAGGACTGGTTCCATCTTTTAAACATAAATTAACCTCTGCTTCATTTTTATTTAAAAATTGTACGATATTTTCATGTTCCTTTTCACAAGCTACATAGAGAGGACTGGCTCCATTTTCTTTACAAAAATTAATGTCTGCTCCTTTTTTCTGAAGAAGTTCAACAATAATTTCGTGTCCTTCCTGACAAGCAATGAAAAGAGGACTGCTCCCATCTATAATACAGATATTAACATCTGCTCCATTATGCAGTAAAATCCTTACTGTATTTTCGTGCCCTTCATGGCAAGCTTTAAAGAGAGGACTGGTCCCATCTTCCATAGAAGTGTTAATGTTTGCTCCTTTACTAAGTAAGTTTTGCACAATGTCATCATGTTCTTCTTCACAGGCTATTAGAAGAGGACTGGCTCCGTTTTTCGTACATAAATTTATATCTGCACCATTACTCACTAGAAGGTCTACAATGTTGTTATGCCCCTCTTGACAAGCTATATACAGTGGACTGGCACCGTTTTCCATACACAGGTTTATGTCTGCTCCATGACTCAATAAAACTTCTACAGTACAACTACGACTTGAATGAGAAGAATTTTCATTGTCGTTTTCTTCTTTCTCTTCTGTTTTGTTTCCGGTTGCTATAGTTAAAGGAGTCAATTGATTTTCATCGGTAGTCTTCAGATTCACATCGGCGCCGTTTTCAAGCAGTTCACGAAGTATATCGTTATTATGAAACGCGGATGCGATGTGTATTGGAAAAAGATGCTTCCATTTTTCTGCCTGAGATTCTCTGATGTGATCTTTTATAAACATGGAATAAACATCTTTTGAGCCATTACAGCATATAGAAGAAAGCAGAGAATTGCCTACAAAATATTCTGGCATTTGCTGCAAGATTTTAAGGCAATTCAAAGATAATCTTGTATCGCAAAATATAATAATAGCACTAAGAGGTGATATTCTTTCTTCTAAACTCACAAATACAAGCTTAGACAAAAAGAAATAATTTGACGTCTGGTTAATTTCTTGGGTATCAATCTGAAGCTTTTGCTTTTCAAGCAACAGTTTAAGTTTCTCTGGATGATGTTTCAATTCATTAATAAAAATTCGCATCACTTTCTCGTTGTTTAAACAAGGGTTCAGTACAACATCAAGTAAACGTTCTCCAAACATGTCGTTGAAAAGTCTTTTTCCCAGAGCATCAATGTATTTGTCACTTAAAGATATAGTAAATTGATCAGTGGTATCGTTGAAACATTTTAATGTTACTCTTTTTCTTAGGAAACTAATGTCTGCATATTCTATTATCTGTAAAGGACACTTTTTCCCAAACACATACGTGGTAACTTCCATCACAAAGTCGTGATAAAAATGATAATTGTCAATAATTTTCTTAACAAAAAATCCCTGCAGAGTTTCAAAAGCATCATCTATAGTATGAGGTGTCGTGTTTTTCTGCATTTCACACAGTTTTAAGGCATGTTCATATTTTTCTGTTGATATCGAGGATTCTTGTATATCTTCAACGCAAAGATCATTGTTAAACAGTACCAGGAGAACCAATGCACAGTATTTGTCTTTAAATGAATTTCTGAACATTTTTATTTCGTCTTCTAAAACTTTTACGGGTTCTGTAAAAAATCTTACCTTTTCGTGATCTGTACGAGTTTTGCTAAAACACAACTTGCATAATAATGGAAAATACGCTTCTGCTTGAAAAATTTTTGTTAACTCTTTTCGGGATACATTTTCGTTAAGTGCGTATTTTCTCCAAATATGTTCTTTTTCATTTCTTCTTAGTTTCAGTTGGTCATCGCTTATGTCTACGATGTTTGATCCGTCTTTTAAAATTCCTCTTACTTTATCGTCATTTAGAATATACTTTCTAATCGAAATTAAAAGTTTGACTTTTTTTAAACACGCTTTTAAAGTTATCTCATATTTTCTCCATGTAGTATATTCTATTTCATCAAACGACTCTTTCCCAATCGGATCATTGAAAACAAATAAAACTTTATTTTCTTGTACGCTTGTGGATGAATTTATAGTTTCTATAATCTCCTTCACAGTATAAACTGGCTTCACTTTCCAACCTTGATTTCTATATTTTAGTGCAATGTGTTGCACGATGGCTGATTTACCCGAGCCTGAGTGACCCGTCACAATTGCTATGTTCTGACAATTTATAAGTCTTTCCACTTCTTTGCTTGCTTTTGTCTCAACAAAAAGTGTGTTGTCTTCTTGCCATAGCTTGATGAGTGCTTGATTCGCTGGTAATTCTGTGGAATCATTTAGAAAAGTGGATAATTATATACCTTTATCTCGTTGGATCTATTATAAAACTTTTAACTTCTAACAATCGTATACTCCAATTAGTTACAAAAAAGCCAATAGGACCTTCCCAATGTCACCAGGTTACACTTTGTACAGTTATTTCATGCATATCTATTACAATTCTATGCTTTGATATGGTTTGCGATTTTAATGACATGTTATGAGATTTGAATGCAACGCTATGCGAGTTGTATGCTATGCTATGAAAAACTAAAATGACGGGCTTAATGATATGGTATGTTATGCTGTCCTACGCTATGAGATTTAAACATAAACACCTCTGTATGCAGAAGAGTTCAAACCAATTCGAAGTAAAATGATACGATGTCAATGTCTACCACTATTCTGCATTGTGAGCATTTATCCTTTAAATAAAAGCATTTGAAACCGAGTTAAAATCATGTTGTATGCTATGCTATGGTATAACATGGTTAATGAAAATCTATAGAATTATATGCTTTATATGAGATTCCAATGATATGGTATGAAATTCCAATGTTATGCTATGCGATTGGGATGCTATGCTATGGTGTATGTTGTAAAAGATATGCTTAAACTGTTGGTGCATTCATTTGGTTTTTTTTTTATTTTTTCTATATAGACACTCATCGAGATCCCTTTTTCATAAGTAATCAGTACAGTCTTGTAAAAAATGAAAGGATGTGGAATATATATAAATAAATAAATATATATATATATATTTTTTTATTTTTTTATTTTTTTTTTGTGTTGGGGGGGGGGGGGGTTAGGGGGGTGTGGTGTTTTTATTTTAATTTAAGTTGCTGTTTTTTTTTTTGTTTTTTTTTTTGTTTCTTTTAGGGGCGGGGGGTTGATTTGTTTTTTCATCTTTGTTATTTTTGGTTTTTGGTTAATAAATAATATAATTAAATTTAATTAGACAACAACAACAAATTACCGTCGTCTGACCCATTGACTCTGCTGTAGTCATCAACCTCCATTCCCGTCGATAAACTTATGTGCACTGGAAAAATTGATATAAAATTACTAGAATACGATGTCTTTGCATTTAGATTAATGAGATTTGATATATGGTTAACATTTCAAAAGCCACAAAAGTACAATGTAATGTAGAATGTTTGAAAATCTCCGATTGCAATTTAATAGTTAAATGCATTACCCCAAAACATGCTACTTAACCGTAAAAAAACAAAAGTTGCAAAAATAGAGCCGTGCAATGTAAGAAAAGAATTGTACCATGATCAAATTGAACCATACCGTTCACAAAAAGAACCCCACCGTGCAAGAAAAGTAGCGTATTGTTCGCAAAAAGAACTGTATCATTCGTGTTTTGGTACAGACTATCCGTAACCTTCAATCAAAGTCTTCTGCATTAGAGGTTCGAATGAATGTGGCATTAATTAACAAAACCGTTAATATTTTTTGGAATACAGGCCGTTTAACGATAGGAAACCAAAATTATATGTTGATAGGGATCTGGAAGGATGTTCAAAGTAAATTTTAAAACCGGCAGTTGATTAAACTCAACGGATTTCGATCGTAACAACAGGTCGAAGTTGGGCAAAAGATCAAATGTATAAGAGAATAGAATTGGCCTTTAGGGGAGATTGATTATGCGGACAAAATAGTTTTTAAAAACCAAAGTTTATTAGTATTTGCAATTTTTAACTACACTGCTCTAAATTTTGCGAATTGTCATTTTGAATCTAGCCTGTTTGAATATTGTGCCTGTGATTCTTTACAGTCAAAGTTGGCTAAAACATCATTTTAAAGTAAAGCGGTCTTTTTTGCATGAATGTTGGCCTAGATATCAATCTATAAAAGTCTGCTCTTTAAAAAGTAAGATATTTTGATAGGTTTTGATCAAAGGAATCAATAAATTAAGATACTATTTTTTTAGGTGTTGGGGGGGGGGGTTGGTTATCCCTGCCCTAGGGTCGAAATTTGAAAAAAAAATTATCTGTTTTTTTTTGTTTATATTAACATGTTACACCTGTAAGGTTTGTACAGCTCGGCTGGTTTCACTGCTGTTTGTGTCCTGGTTCGATTCCAACTGTTTGCATGATTTTTTTTTTATTATCGATTTGTATAAACTCGTTTTTATTATTTTTTTATACAGGGCAGAGCATTTTGTATTTTACTCTGATTTTCTTTCTATAATGCACGTTTGCCATTCAAATTGAAGAGATTTATAAAAAAAAAGTATGTACTGAACTGAAAGCAAACATTTGTGTAAGCACGCCTTTGTAAAGACCGAAATCATTAACTTTGTGTTTCTTGAGAAAGGTGCCATCTAAAGAAATCATGTTCGTTCTTTGCAGAGAATTTGCGCATTGGTGACATTTATTGCCAAAAAATGCAGGAAGAAAGAAAGAAGATTAGGAAAAATTGTTTTAACAATATTGCAATACCGTTAGATGCCTATGGTCCTGTCCATGTTTTAAATATCAAAGATTTTCAATAACAAAAGAGCACAAATCCAAAAATATATTTAAAATTGTAAACTTCTGCCCTTTCTTTAGCAGTTTGTAGTATGAAAAACAACAACAGCCTATTTATAAAGAAATTTCAAGATCGAATATACTGTGTTCACTAAATTCAATATGTACTGTGTGTATTCTAAGTAGGGTTTTTTTTTATATAACAAAAAGTACATACGGGCAGGACAACACAGAACAGAACAGAACAGGCTCCTCACCAATTGTGAACAAGTTGTGTTAATTGTTAGTGAATAATTTACAATATTTAATAACCTGATTCTGTTTCGAAGCTGTAGGGCTATGTATCAGTGTCGACACAAGTTCTTAATTTTTTTCTTAATTTACAATTATTATACAAATGGCATTTTCTGTTATTACATGTACATATATCATCTCCAAAGAAATTAAATAAACGTATAACCACTAACGGGATTTACAACTTCTTTTTTAAAAGTTATTTATGGGACCATTTCAACGCACTTTGAATTTTTTTTCAAAGGGCGCTGATATCGTCGATATTAAGGATGGAGTCTTTTCTGGTTTTCGACTTGTCAAACGTAAAATTGATAAACTGTTTACTAAATCAAAATAAAAGGAAATGAAAATAGTATATTTTTCTTTCTTTTTAAGTCATACAACTTGACATAAAAATAGAAATCAATATTGAGAATCTAACAAGGACTATATTTTTGGCGGAATATTGGCGTAGGAAAATTTCACATGTTTCGCATGAATTGTACCATTGCTGTAGATTAATAGTATGTTTTAACAGTTTTAAAACAATAACATTAATGTTAGATTTTTTAACTAATGTAAACTAATGATATGATACTTGGGTTTCAGAATATGTTTTTAAAATATGATTTGTCAATCAAATCACTCTTTATAAGCATTTTAAAGCGCCCATTCTATATATTAATTTTTGTGGAAAAATCACTAAAATCAGTTTTTCCTCTCATATTAAATGGTCAATATATTAGCTTTTCTATCAATTTATATCTTTATATAAAGTCTTTTTTATACATAAAAATCAGAAATATTTTATTATTGGAGGCATAAAAAAGTAATCAAAAATCAAAAAGATTTAAGGTTCACTAAAATCAGTTTTTCTCTTATTAAATGGTCAATATTTTAGCTTTTCTGTCAATTTATATCTTTATATGAAGTCTCAATAAAAGGTAAAAATAAGAGATATTTTAATATTGGAAGTATAAATATATCTTCAAAATTTACAAATATTGAGGAAATGCGGGCTAAGCAATATCAATTTTAGTTTCAATTTTTATTCCCATTTAGTAGTATAAGCTGATAGACATTCTGATATTCTATCATATCATTAAAGAATAGAATCTTCATATCTTAAACAAATGTCTACATAATTGAATAGAACTACATTTATTTTGTCATCCTTAATGTTGAGAGAAAAGGTAATGACCTTGATCTGACCTTTATGCGAAAACAATAGGGTCAAATTTGATCAACCTGATAGAATCATTTGGATATATGATCTGTTTGACTGTGTCAAAATTTCATGAATTTCTTATCATAAAATGTATGTTTGATAACGTGAAGACTCCTTCCTTAACGCATTTTGAAATAAAAAATTTGCTCAGTTTTTGTTCGAAAATATTGATATTATTATTTATAAAACATGATTGCTTTAACCATGCTGAGCTCAATGGAAGATATTTTTTTTTAATGCAAATGCACTCTAGCTTACTTGATAAACTGTTTCTTGCTTAGATTTTTTTTTCTCTTTTCAGTAGCTAATGTAGTTTGACAATTTATTTTTTATCTGATACATTGGGCTATGCAATAAAAGATTTATATATATATATATATATATATATATATAAGCACAAACATTGCAATGACTCTCAAATTGACGTGTACCTGTCCATAGTGAATGATATAGATATATTTAAAGCACAGAGAAATTCACTTTTGTTGGAGCTCCACCTCCACCCCGGCCGGGGCTGGAACTCACGACCTCTGGAACCCATTTTCCTAGTAGTGAGCGGCCACCGCACTAACCCCTCGGCCATTTAGGCAAGACAAAAATCTTGCTTTTGATGACGAATAGAACCTAGCGCGCTGGTGAATATCACTGTGCTTTTTATATATCTATATCATACACTATGGGCAGGTATATGTCAGTTTGAGTTATTGCAATGTTTGTGCTTACTATATGTATATATCCATGCAATGTGTATCGTCCCGATCCTCTCATATTGTCATTTAACTGTATTCCACCTGTATCTCACACGACCGTGTAAGGAGCGACCAGCACGCTAGGTTCCATTTGTAATCGAAGGTTAATTTTCACTGTGGACACGGCATATGTGTGAATTTAATCATTGTTACTATGATCCTATACATGAATGAAGTAAAATTACACAGATCTTATTTTTTCAAGGGGTATGATCACGATATCACGATAAAAATTATATTTCCGTATTGAATGTTTAAAATGTTTAAGTAAGGCATTTCTAATATTCAACCAACATTTAAGTGTTTTTCGTGGAATCTGAAGCGAGATAAAAAGTTCACAATTTCCTGTCGTGTCAGCAAAGCATCAGATTAATGAATGCAATAAACGCTAGTAACTATTTGTTTATGCTTCAAGTAATTTATAAGAGAGAGAAAATTAGCTTAGATCTTTTATAGGTTCATTGAACCAATTGAAAAAAACAAAATAAAAACTGGACACGAACTTTGTGTACATGGAAAGCAATTTTGAGCGCTGTATCTTGCTGAAAACTCTACGACTGATGCTCATATTTTCGTTTATCATTAAAAATGCATCTCTAAAGCATTGTAAACGATAAATATAGAAAAAAAAATTGATCAAAATTGAGACCAAGGATATTGTTTTAAGGTCGTTTATACAATAAAAGAACATTGATGCATTAAACAGCCTTTTAAATCGTGTCACGCGAAATTTGCTTATATGTCCTTAGTTATAGATAAACGCATAAAAGTACGTTGATCGTATAATACAGGTGTAGAAAGTAAACTAAACATAAAATTTAAAGTATAAAAGTCCATAATATATACTCTCGGACAACGACTGTGAAACTTTTTTTCAATCACCAGACCTATAACCTACAGTACCGATCAGACCCAACCTAACAGAAAGTTAACCCCAACGTAACCCTGAGTTTACTTTCTGTGTTTACTCTGGGTTTATTTCGGGTTTACTAGAGCTGACCCAGACTGGACACAGAGAGTAAACCGGTCAGATGTATACCATGGAAGCAGATGTTAACTGTGTATTCGGAATATACAAGAGGCGAGAATTACAGGCAGTATGATGGTAATATAAAAGAAGAGTCTGCTTTAAATTTAGGAGCGTACAATTGACTTAAAAGCACTTTCCGAGTAAACCCAAAGTAAACACCGAATAAATCCGAAATAAATCCCGAGTGAACCCAAATTTTCAAAACGTTTATCGAGAGTAAACCCCAAGGAAACCCCAAAAGTAAACCTGGGGTTTAGTTGGAGTTAACCCTGGTGTTAGGTTGGGTCTGATTGGTACTGTACGAGTTAACTGTTTATGGCCTAAAATTAAAAAATGAAATTAAAATCCATTTTTGTAAAGACGAAATCATTAACGGTACTGTATGTCAATTTTTTGTAATGTACAAGTGATCCTTTTTCCTGAATCAATTTGCGTGACACTGGTCTATTATGTAGATTATGAAGAGATGCGCAAAAAATTCTTTTAATCTCGGCAAATCTCGCTGAGATTAGCAAAAAAGCATGCAATGCTAATTTATGCAAATCCCGCCCAAAAAGATTAAAGATGGACATCATATACAAAGCGTGCAGCTTCCATATACGGTTGAACTAGTAACCAGTGTACTTCGATGGAGACTGTTTAAGATTGTCGCTGGCCAGATGAGATCAATAGTTTGCTTTCTTTTTGATGTCGAATTAAAGGAGCATGGTCATTGTTTCGGTCAACATTTATTTTCCCCCGTTTTTAATGTTTTAAATGCCTAAGTGATGCATTCCTAATAATTTATCAAAATTTTTGTGTAAACTGTTACGTAATAAAAGTTCTATGTTTATTTATGACAACTTTAGACCTGATATAGATAAAAAAAATGTTACAAACGCTGACCACTCTCCTTTTTTCAAAACGAGTGTACATTAGTCTAATAGTGCTATAAACAAACTAAATTGTGAACAGAAATAAAATTATATGAAAATGAAACGGACAGATATTTGTCATAATTACAAAATAACCGAAAATCAAGAAAACAATCAAGAAAATTAAAGAAATTTCAGTTTAAATCCAAAGCAATTTTTAGGATTTGATTTAAAATAAATTAAAATATTCAATTAGATGATCTCTAGTATATAAATGTAAAAATGCATGTAAAGATTATTGACAACCTAAAACAAAGAAAAAAACAAACAATCGATCTATTTCTAAATAAAAAAAATAGGTAACGGTTTAAGTCAAATTATTCTCTTTAGCAATGAAAAGTCTCATCGGTGTTCAATATGTTTTATGCTACATAAGTAAAGAGCGGGAAAGCCTTTAATTAGATCATTAAATAAAAAAGGGAAAAACTGCTTGTCAAAATTACCATTTTGCTAAAGTTTGAAAATCTCTTAAAACATGTCATAAATATTCAAATCGTTAAGGACATGCCTACTTCATTATTATCACGCGTAAACCATTTAGAAAGCGTGCAGCAATTTTTAGCAAACCGCAGCACGTTTTAGAGTCTGTATTTAAAACAAATTATTTGATTATGATTTATAGTCTTAGTTAAAATATGGTATGGTATATCAATTTACAACGCTGCGGGACTGGATAACGTTATCAAATTATTGTGATTGATTATAACGATTTCCTGTTATTAAATTTTACAGAATAGAAATAATACATCTTTACAATTAATAGTTGATTGTGTGTCAAGTAGAATTTTCATTGAAAAGCTACTTCTGTACATTGATGTTAAGTTTTAAGATGTTATACCTTCCTCGTTCACTTCATTTTCTGCATGTTGATTCTGAGATAATAATAGCAATCGCTCTTGTGCCTCTTGAGCTTCTACATCGTAATGTTGTTTGCAGGTTTGAAATTCTAAAAAACACGAAGTGAATAATAACAATTTCTTTACAAAGCAAACAGGGTTTGCCTTTTTATCCTATATGTTAAAATATTTACATTTTCAGTGCTTGTCTCGTTGGTAACACTAGGAATCAATGTGGTATTCTCAGTCCAATAAATTTGATTGTTGTTGGGGTACAAGCAGTGTTTTTAAAATTAACAAATTGACAATAACATGAATCTCAATATCTAAATACATGTATTTAATTGTACAATTGCTAAAAATCATGAAATCATAAGTAATAAAAAATTATTTTTTGAGTATTAAAAGTTGAAAATCCAGGTCAAAGCGTAGTCAAATTTATCATAAACATCTTTGGGCTTTATTAGAACTAACCAAGCCCTTACCAAAACTATCACCTATGGTGTTCCGATGGGGCCACTTCGGCCTTCGCACTTTCGCCTTTAGGTCGAGGTGCGAGAGTGCGAAGTTGCGAAGGCGAAAGTGCGAGGTTGCGACGGCGAAGGAGCGAAAGTGCGAAGATGCGACGGCGAAGCGCAAAGATGCGAAGGCAAAAGTGCGAAGTTGCGAAGGCGAAGAAGCGATACTACTTTCGCCATCGCAACTTCGCACTCTCGCCTTCGCATCTTCGCGCTTTTGCCTTCGCCTTTTTATAATTGTGAATCTCTTTACGTTTAAAGACAATTTTAGCTGTAATAAAGGACATCTAAGGCAGACGATGAACTTTTTAGAATTTATTTTCAACAGCCTGCGCAGATCCATAACTTTTTCTAGGGGGGGGTGGGGGGGGGGGTGGATGGATAATTATATTTGTCTGGGTGGGGGAGGGTTCCGAGACATATTTCAGAGATTGTATTATGTATAACTAATAAAATTAAATTTTTCGGGGAATGAGGACCCGGACCCTCTCTTCCCCCTTTTCTCCATGTGTGAAGTTATTAATATTGAATTTTCCGGGGGTGGACCCCCTCTCCCCCTTTAGATCTATACATCAGCAAGAAGTGTCGCATAATGAAATTAGAATGTTACTGTGTTTGATCCACGGTAAACAGGACAGGAGCCTGGAAGTGCATATATATACATTATGGCGAATATTACATTTTATATGGAGTATATAATGATTAGACATAGCTAGCACTGGTAAACATATATGTCACATTACACATTAAAATGTTTATAAACATTCATAGTAAGCACAATGGCATAGCGTATGCGTACCAATGATATCATGGATTAATCGGAAAACCTTGGTAAGTACGGTGCCTGCATCAAATTCTATGTAATCGACCGAGACTTTCTGAATGGTATCAAAAAAGGCGAAGGCGAAAGTGCGAAGTTGCGAAGGCGAAGGAGCGATAGTAGCATCGCTCCTTCGCCTTTGCACCTTCGCACTTTCACCATTGCATCTTATTCCTTAAGGACGTTATTTAGTCAGGGCTTTGGTTTCTCAAATTAGGATCATTATAACGCTCAATGTCATGAATGAAATTTGTTCTAAACACAGAAAGTAATGAAAAATGACAATAAGAAATGAAATTGCTTATTATTGATTACACACAGTGTTATTGTTTTCAACAGTTCAATATTTATTAAAAAGAAAATATATAATTCTAAATGACATAAATATAATCAAAAAAATTAATCTCTCCTTACCTTTTCTTTTTCTTGATTTTAAAAGAAAGGTCATGTAAGTAGAAACTATTTTTACATTACATGTCTTAACAAAATATTTCTCAGAAAAGAGATAATTAAAAAAAACCACGAAAAATTACGACGTTTTTTCCATCTCAATTTTTGGGTCCAGGCGAGCTTCGGCGCCTTTAAAGCTAGATCAAAATGAAAATAAAATTGCAAATCTACAATCTTTCGTCTACTATCCCTGAAAGTTTGAACTTAATATCTTTTATAGTTTAGGAGAACTTAGAGGGACAAGCCACCCCTCTGAAAATCGCTAAAACGTCAGTTTCTCAAAAACGGAAGTGACGTCATCAATAAAATCAAAAACCTATAAGGTTCAGATCAGTATCTATCAGATCTGAAAGTTTCATGAAAATCGGTCAAGCCGTTTCTGAGAAATCGCGTGCACAAAATTTGTAAGAAAAAAAAAGAAAAATAATAATAACTAGATACGATCTCGTTGCGAGCAACGAGGAGGTCTTCCGTCCGATTTTTAGAAGAAAATATGACATCATCAACTATGATTTTTGACATCAAAACATGGTATGGAAAAAGGAGTGAACTACTAATGCTTTATTGTATCGCTTTTTATAAGTTCTATTACATTGCTTTTTAAAATACTTGCATTTCTTCCAATGAAGATTGAAAAGATTAAACTTGTTGACATCTGGTCCCAAAAAACCCTAATTGGGTAACGCAAGAGAAAATCATTATATTTTTAGGATATATAAACGTATTATACCTAATCCAGCTTTAATAACCTTTCACAAGATGGCTCTCATTAAAGGGCTATAGATAATTTTTTTAGAGCCCTTTGATCCCCTAATTTAAGGGACCTTTCATTTAATATCAAGAAAAAGGTTTCTTGATATTAAATGAAAGGTCATTTAATTCTGAACACATTTTGTCAACAAGTGTTTAAAAATTCGTTACCGTTCTGGAGATACATGAGAAAGAAGTTTTAAGGGGCTGATTTTTTATCTCCTTATAGGGACCGTTTACGAAATTTTGAAGGTTGCATATTGTTAAGAAAATCATTTTGAACAATTTTTTTTTTGTTTTGCATTTCAAAATATTTTTCCTTTCTGAGATATGGGTGATCGAAATTTTGGATTTTTGGCCCCTAAAAACCAATAATTAAGTAACACATGATAAAATCATTACATTGCTTGAATACATAACTGTGAGATAAACATATTTGCTTCTATAACCTTTCACAAAATAACTCTCAGAAAAGGGCTACAGATTAAAGACTTATAGCCCTTAAGTCCCCTTATTTGAGGGGCCAGCCCCTGTTTTCTTCATATTAAATGACAGGTCATTTAATTCTAAACAAATTTTGTTCAACAAGTGTTTAGAAAACCGATACCGTTCTGGAGATATATGAGAAAGAAGGTTTTAGGGGCCGATCCCATATCTCCTTATAGGGGCCGTTTAACGAAATTTTGAAGGTTGCATATTGTTTAAAACATTAATTTAAACAACTTTTCTTCTGTATTGCATTACAAAATATTTTTCCTTTCTGAGATATGGGGGACAGAAATTTTGGACTTTTGGCCCCTAAAACCCCTTCATTACGTAACACATAATAAAATCATTACATTGCTTGGATACATAACTGTGAGATAAACATATTTGCTTCTATAACCTTTCACATAATATGTTACAGTAAAGGGCTACAGATTAAAGACTTTAGAGCCCTTTGGTCCTCTAATTTTAGGGGCCAGCCCCTTTTTCTTGATATTAAATGAAGGGTTATTTAATTCTAAACAATTTTTGTTCAACAAGTGTTTAGAAAATCGTTACCGTTCTGGAGATATATTAGAAAGAAAGTTTTAGGGGCCGATCCCATATCTCCTTATAAGGGCTGTTTAACGAAAATTTGAAGGTTGCATTTTGTTAAGAACATTAATTTGAACAACTTCTCCTCTGTATTGCATTTCAATATATTTTTCCTTTCTGAGATATGGGTGATCGAAATTTGGGACTTTCGGCCCCTAAAAACCCTTAATTACGTAACACATCAGAAAATCATTACATTGCTTGGATACATTACTGTAAGATAAACACATTTGCTTTATAATATTTTACAAATATATCTCTCAGTAAAGGGCTAAAGATAAAAGACTTTCGAGCCCTTTGGTTCCCTAATTTAAGGGGCCAGTCCCTTTTTCTTGATATCAAATAAAAGGTCACTGAATTCTAAACACATTTTGTTCAACAAGTGTTTAGAAATCTGTTACCGTTCTGGAGATATATGAGAAAGAAGGTTTTAGGGGCCGATCCCTTATCTCCTTATAGGGGCCCTTTAACGAAATTTTGAAGATTGCATATTGTTAAGAACATCATTTTGAACAACTTTTCTTCTATACTACATTTCAAAATATTTTTCCTTTCCGAGATATGGGAGATCGAAATTTTGGACTTTCGGCCCCTAAAAACCCTTAATTACGTAACACATGGAAAAATCATTACATTGCTTGCATACATAATTTTAAGATGAACATATTTGCTTCTATAACATTTCACAAAATATCGTTCAGTAAAGGGCTACAGATTAAAGACTTTCGAGCCCTTTGGCCCCCTTATTTGAGGGGCCAGCCCCTTTTTCTTGATTTTAAAAGAAAGGTCATGTAAGTAGAAACTATTTTTACATTACATGTCTTAACAAAATATTTTTCAGAAAAGAGATAATAAAAAAAAACCACGAAAAATTACGACGTTTTTTCCATCTCAATTTTTGGGTCCAGGCGAGCTTCGGCGCCTTTAAAGCTAGATCAAAATGAAAATAAAATTGCAAATCTACAATCTTTCGTCTACTATACCTGAAAGTTTGAACTCAATATCTTTTATAGTTTAGGAGAACTTAGAGGGACAAGCCACCCCTCTGAAAATCGCTAAAACGTCAGTTTCTCAAAAATGGAAGTGACGTCATCAATAAAATCAAAAACCTATAAGGTTCAGATCAGTATCTATCAGATCTGAAAGTTTCATGAAAATCGGTCGAGCCGTTTCTGAGAAATCGCGTGCACAAAATTTGTAAGAAAAAAAATTAAAATAATAATAATAATAGGGAGAAAGAAACCGAAGAATAACAATAAGGTCTTCCGTTGGAAACGGAAGACCTTAATAATAATAGGGAAAAAGAAACCGAACGAAAACAATAAGGTCTTCCGTTGGAAACGGAAGACCTTAATAAGAATAATCTTAACCAGCACAATAATAGAAAGGTCTTCCGTTGGAAACGGAAGACCTTAATAAGCACAGGACACCTGTGCACGTTATTGACAATCAGTGTTGATAAATACAAACAAGAGCAATCCTTTGATGTTCAAGTTTTCCATTATAAATTGTTGTTCCTCCTCACACTACATGTTGCCCACCGTTTGGGCAAAATGACAATATCTGGACCAGCATAAATGATCTCGATAGGCGTCGTCCACTGGTTCCCAGTACTCAATGTTTTTTCACAACAAAGACAGGTCACTCTATCGCCATATTGGGTGTAGATGAATCCTGCTCGCGCCAAGTCTGTTTTGCTGGGTTCCATGAAGTATTTTGGCCAGTTTCGAAACGACATTGTAGGTGGTGGTGGATGTGCGTCACATCAAAAGGAGCGTATAATGGCGAGCCCTTTTTATTTGACTGAGCATTTGGATAAATCATGATGAAATTAGCAGCACCGGCAATTCTTGTATTGTCACTCCGCGCACGATTGGGACAGGAATCCGCCGCAAAAAAACCACCAGTACCAGCAATTCTTGCATTGTCACGCGTAGGATCGGGACAGGATTCCATATCTAGGGCACTGATCACACTGTCTACGGTCGAAGTCATCTCGATATCACTATCTTTCAATTGACTTAAAACGGACACAAAATAAATGTTACAAGCTTGATATACTGTAGGGGTAGCTGAGGTTTAAGAAAATTCTCAATAGAATTGAGGCACGTGCTTCATTTTCTAGAATAGAATTTTTGAGCCATTGACTGAGGTTTTAATAAATTCTAGCAATTGACTGCGGTTCAATAGAATTAAGGCACGTGCATTTTAGAATAGTATTAGGCATTACAGAGCTCTCAAAATATTTTTTTTTCTTAAAAAAAAAGAAGACAAGACAGAATAATTTTGAATTTTTAATTTAAAAGATGGGGAAATAAGATTGTGCAAATGTCCGTTCGGTTAAGTTGTAAAATACAATTTTGAATTAATTTTTTTCCCAATGAAATCCATTCAAGTATATTTTTATACAAGTTTACAAAAGCACAAATTTCTAACTATATTCAGTATTTTTTATGTATTTAACGATAAGAAGAAAATATTGCCAGAAATGTTTGTGGTATCGAGCCCATAACATAAAAACCCTTGATAAATAAGTTTAGCTTAGTCAGGTACTCTAACCACTGAGCCATTTCAGACACAACAATGTAGGCTGTTTAAATATTACTATTAAATTTTGCTGATCATACTTTAACATGCTTTCACAGTTTCGAGTTATTTAAAAGATATAATGAATATATATTACAGAGGAAATTACAGCATACAGACACACCATTAGCAATCACTCACTGCATTATCAAAAACATCTAGACAGTAGGATTTTTTGCAATTAGCAGAACACGCACAGTAAGGATGCATATTACACACAAATGGAACACTCAAAATATCATCTAGGATTAAACATACAATTTTTTTTAAAAACATTTAAGAAAATTAAAAAACACACGAACATTTCAAACAAAACAAAAGCTGAAATATGTGCATCCATCAAGACACAAATAGGAAACATGAATTTAGAAACATTCAATAAAATATGCAAGATTATATTAAACAACTATACATTAAAAACGAGTAAAAAGCACTGTTACACATAAAAAAAACAATTTTTGCGCTCTTTATTATAACCAAACATTCTTTCGTGTCAGTAGCTATATTATTATCAAGAGCAGCAAAAAAAAAACAAACAAAAAAAACCCCCAGAAAATTAAACAAAACCAAAATGAAGTCATAATCATGACAAATCCGCAATTTCATCTAACAAATTTGTGACGTCATTCTCTGAGAGTTTATTTCCGACTGCGCATGATGATGACGTAATGTCAGCTACGTCATTGTTTGTTTCAGCAATGTCGTCGAGTTCTGATTGAATGACACTTTGCATTGTTTCCGTTTGAGGTGGAATATTGTCTCCTGTTGGGAATGGATCACTGATGTTAACAAAAGAATGGGGTTTAACACTGTCATAGTTTGTATCTCTTGGTGGTAGTATATGTTCATTGTCGGAAGATGAAATCAATTGTCCAGATTCTGGAGAGAAAAAAAGAATGGATAAATGAATAAACATAATAGGGATTTTTCAGAACCATTAGCCTTTTGCTTTTGACATTAATTACACTTTTGATCTTACAAAAACTGAATACAAATCAAATTTTAAATCAAATCTTTAACTGAGACTATGTTTTGCTTGCCTATGTATACTGATATGGTGGTTTATGTGATGAATAAATAAAGCACCGTGCGTATATTACTGATGCATGACTATAATTGTGTGATTATGTATTGGGGCATTCAACACATTTCTGATATGATTATCTTCAGAAACTATAGGGTTATTATCATTCTGGAAAAAAAACCTGTAATATAACTTTATAAAGTAATAGTATGCTCTAATTAAACAAAGCTTACTTATTAATTCAGAAAACTAAAATATCATAAAATACGTTAAAAAAAATTGCATTGTGTTTGTTTTCCTTTGAAAAAAAATACACCAAAAACAAAGCAAAATAAAACAATCTATCAACTTTTGTCCTGAATCATGTTATGCTGTAAAGAAAGCTTATATCTATGAAAATATAATCAATTCATTCCTTATAATTTCATGCAAGTTTTATCACCAGTACCAATTTCATGCAAAAGTCCTTAAATGGACTTAAAGATTGATAAATGAAATAAACATGAAAATTATATTTATTTAATTGTATTTGGTGCAATCACCTTTTAAGGCGAAATGTAAGTAAAGCTTATCATGAAGTAGCGTTTCTGTATCGTTTTTAAGTTTATCAAGAAGTAATCAAATTGTTCACCTATCATTCGGCTTAAGAATGACTTAAAAGGTAATGTCCCGTACAGCATGAAAACATACATTGGCAGAAAGTAATTACTTGAAATAATCTTAACTGTATTCATTAAAAGTAAACCCTAGACATATCTGCGGTCTCTTTCTAATGGTAAAGGCAAAGGTCTCGTTCGAAAGGTAAAAGTTTCCTTCTAAAGGTAAAGGTAAAAGTATCCTTCTAAAGGTAAAGTTCTCTTTCTAAAGGTAAAGGTAAAGGTCTCTTTAAATGTGAAGGTATTTTTCTAAATGTAAAGGTGAAGGTCTCTTTCTAAAGGTAAAAGTCTCTTTCTAAAGGTAAAGTATCTTTCTAAAGGTAAAGTATCTTTCTAAAGGTAAATGTCTCTTTCTAAAGGGAAAGGTAAGGTCTCTTTCTAAAGGAAAAAGGTGAAGGTCTCTGAGCAGTAGTTTACTTTTAGAAAATCGAGATTTATCATTCAATGACGTATCTTGTAATGCCATTACAAAGGTATATGCCAAACCTAGCAGTTACCATTCCTGAAAGAGTGATCAAGACAGTTTTTTCGGTGATAATTTAAATATATCAATTTATGATTTCCAAAAAGTTCAACTTTGCTGAACTTGACAAGTAGCAATTAAAAAAAAGGAAATCTTCATTAAAAACGCAAATAAACATAAAAGAAGGACAATGTTTTTGATGTTCTGTGCCTTTTATGTTTTCTTAAAAATCTAAATACAATTGTTTAGGCTGAACAATTGTCATTTCAAGGATTATCATAATAAATTTGAACAGCAGAATTTTAGTCATAGAGTATCTTTATAAAACAGCTAAGGTGAAAAAGCTGAAAAAAATAGGATCTACTTTCAATTCGTCCAACTTCTCCTGTAACCAATTTAACCGCATGCTTTCCAAGATTTAAGAAAAAAATATATACCTAACTACCTTGAATTAAATCAATCTTGTTGAAACAACTCTCTATTATGTCTCTTTTCGAATTCAATTGAATCAATTGAACTTGTAGAATCTGCAAATGAACCATATTGACTGTTTATTTGTTTTCATCGAAATTGATTTTGACCTGTTTGTATTACATTTTTTAATCCACAAGACCTATTATATATATATATATATATATATATATATATATATATATATATATATATATATATATATATATATATATATATATATATACACAAATGAAAAAAAGAAGAAGTTTTTTACAAAATAAATGTGGCCAAAAATGTTTGGATAATCTAATTAACATTGTTTGATATTCAGGGCAAACACATAGACCAAACTAATATAGTGAGTGCTGTTCAAAGATGTTATGAAACATGGAATCAGATGTATTGATAGATATAATCTAAACAGATGTATTGATAGATCTAATCTAAACAGCTGGTGAAATGACAAACCTATTGATACGTTGTCATAGTCAGGTATATTTTGTCTTTTGGGGGCTTCAAGGTCATCTAAGTTGACCTTAAGATTGTTGTACATATTTCCATGTTTGGCATCCAATTTGGCACAGGCCGCGTTTTCTGGAATAGAATGATAGGTGTTTCTTTGTTAGTTTCACAGTAACGTCAAAACAATTCAAAAACTGTTAGTATGTATGAGAATTGCACAGTGTTAATTAGTGAACATTACTAGTATTCAAGACTTATACATGTACTGCCAATTATTGATGAAATTCGTTTTTTAGAAAGATAGAGGAATAAATTCATTATAATTTTACTTATCTAACTCTTCATTAACAGCTATAGGAGTTTAGAACATATTTGAACGTGAGGTTGAATATTTTCGTATTCAATATTATCTACTGCTGTTACTAGTAATGACCAAATCGATTTTCTAAAAACGTTACATTTTTTTTTTAATTTTTACTTTCACTTCTTTAAGTTTGTATGTATAAAGTGATGTCAAAAACAATTAAAGTACCTGAGTGCCGGGTATATTTAAATAATTTTTTTTTCAATATAACTCTAGTGTTTTTAGTACCTATGTTATTAATGAAATTAGTTTCTGAAAGACCTAAATTATATATTTCAGTTATTTTGAGTTAGATTAACACTGCACAGTTTAATGCAATAATAATAAGTTATCAGATATTGTTTGCATGTTTGTTGAGTCACGTTATGTCCGCCGTCACGTTATGTCCGCCGTCACAATATGTCCGCCACTTTTTTGAAAAAATCGTCACGTTATGTCCGCCATCACGAAATGTCCGCCACTTTTTTGAAAAAATCGTCACGTTATGTCCGCCATCACGAAATGTCCGCCACCTTTTTGAAAAAATGGTCACGTTATGTCCGCCATCACGAAATGTCCGCCACTTTTTTCGAAAAAAATCATTGTTATGTCCGCCTTTACAAAAATTCCGTATATTCCCCCAAAAGTCATTACCATATGTCCGCCACCTTCGAATTTCAGAGAAATTGTATTAAATGCATGCACGTCGCTAAAAATGTCAGCATTGTTCTTGGAAAATGTATGGGCTAATGTCCGCCACCAGTTTTGAACACACTACTCTCTCTATTATTTCTAAATATAATATTTGCTATCCCATTGTGTAATATTATGTTTGCCATTTATTGATCTGAAATTATTTTCAGAATGAGAATTATATGATCGTATTAATCAATATACATAAATGTACACACTATCTCATAACGTTGAAACGTATGTCCGTCAAAAATTCGGAAAGATCGTATCATGTCCGACGCGAAAATTTATTGCATTATGTCTGCACATAGGAATGTACGTTCAAATCGTAAGTCGGAACATTATGTACGCCGCATTATATAGACTATTAGTTCGTTTAACGCACACGATGCACACGCTAAAAATTGTGAAAAATCTGGACAAAATGTCCGCAAACAGGAATGCATGTTTAAATCTTATGTCCGACATTATTTAGTGCACTCCAATTTTCTAAATGTCGTTTTATAATGTCCGCCGCTTTAAAAATTGTGGCATAATGTCCGCCGACTGTAATGCATGTCATAGCATTACATAAGCAATTTCAAATATTCACATTTTTTCCAAAAGTCGTAATATTATGTCCGCCGTTATATTTTTAAAGGGATTATATAATGACCAAGCTAACATTGAAAAATAAAATGGCATAACATCCCTAACACGAATGTATGTTTCAATCGTAAGTCGTAACACTATATACGCCCTTTAAAAAGTGCTATTTTTTAATCGTCGTAACATTATGTCCGCCACTGAAATTTAAAAGAAATCGTATTATGACCACGCTAAACATTGTGAACGTTGTTCAAAATGTCCGCCTACCTAATTGTATGTCGAAACATAATGTCTGCAATTAAAAAAGGTTGCCTAGTTTCTAAAAGTCTTTACATTATGTACGCCGCATTTAAATTTTAAAGAAATCGTATTATGCCCACGCTGAATATTGTGAAAGAACGTGACAAAATGTCCGCCAACAGGAATGTACGTTTAAATAAATATTATTAATAGTTATAGATAAATATATGACAAAATCTGTATTAGTATTCTTGGATGAGTTACCGCAAATTAATCGAACACGTGTCACTTAAGTATGGAATCGTATAACTGACAGTATAACTGAAAGTTCTTTTTTTTTAACTAATAAAGCCTTGTTCTCATAAATAAAAATCGCAATATGAAAATATTTTTTTGAGTAAATATTTGATCCCTAACTAATTTTGTCCACTTTCTTATCTTCGAGAAGTGTTTTCTCTGTTTGGAAGGACAAATTCTGATTTCCACCGTCCTAGACCACTTCTGTAGGATTGGCGTTAATAAATCATACGTTTCTTAACATTGCTATTCAGAAGACTTAATGCAAACATTTTTTCTTGTGATTAATTATTTTTGCCTGTCTTGTCTGTTAGCAGGTCGTCTGTTGTAAATTAAAGTTATCACAGTTTAAACTTGTCGACCTTTTCCTAATAAACCCTCCGTGATCTTTTCCGTTTGTTTTAATTTTACAGTGTTGTTTGGATAAATTTATAAATAAAAACCTTAAAAAACAGGTTGTGATTTTTTGGCAGTGTTAAAATCATGATTTTGAAGTTTAACTTCTCCGGGATTGAAACTTTGGGAATAAAAATACCATCGTTTTCACACAAAAATGATCTTGAAGATGTTGAAGTTTTGTGATCATCACGTGATTGCTGAAAGAATGTGTGAATTATTCATTATGTAGGTTGATTAGTAAGAAGATGTGGTTGTTTCCTTATATGCTTAATTCTATGAACCAAATCTCAAACCAATGATTTCAATGTCATAACGTCCTTCTTGATTTGCCCAATGTTTTCAATGCTCCTTTTTTAAAATTAACTGCGGTGTAGTGTATACTGTGGAATCATTTAAATTCGTGGGGGACACTTTTCGTGGATTATGAATGTTTTGCTCATTCGTAGGGATGTACTTTCGTGGATGCGTAGCCTACTGTTTCAGTAACAAAGATAATTCTTTTAAATATTGCTTTAGTTGAGGATTTAAATTCGTGGGAGAGGGCTACCCACGAATTCCACGAAAATTGAGCCACCACGAATTTTAATGATTCCACAGTATTTATAAGCATGATATGAGTTAATGATATTGTAAAAGGAAAAGATGAAGGGAAATGAGTTTTAGTAAATCAGTGTGTTGGTGTCGTTTTACATGTACTATGTAGCATATAGACACACGCCTTGTAACAACCCAATCTTGATTATTAGATCACTCTATAATGCTAAGTGTATTAGAGTATCGCAAGAAAATATTTTTAATGATTTATGATGGTTTTGAGAAAATTTTAAGAAATATGAATCAAATATCAGATTATTTACAGGTTTTGTTTTCACCTCTAGTATGAAGAAAATTGCAATAAAGAATTTGTTTTAAACCTATCGATAAAGATTGAAAAAAAACACTTCTAAAAGACAAAAAAGTACATGTATTAAGAAAAATTAACAAACGCTTACCTTTTCTCTGGTTCATTATCAAGCAACTTATTATAAAGATAATGATAAACACTCCAAATGTTGTTCCAACTAAAACCATGTTCTTGCTTTGGTCTAATTTATTATGGTATGCATCGTCTAGAATATTTACCGTCAAACTATAATTAAAAAAAATTAGCGAATGTTAACTGAAAAACAGAGAATAATTCATCATACAATTGAAACAAATTAATGTTTGCTGTCTTTAAATTATATTAAAGGATAAAAACATCATCTTGCAAATCCACAAGCATACATGTACATTTAACATGCGTCAAATGCTTTAAGGGCATAATTTTCATGATTGTTTTACTAATATTAGAATTTTGCAATAAAAGCAATGGATTAGAAATTGCATAGTTTTAAAAGAGTGGAATTAAGGTTTTTCGTCACCTAACTATATTTGTGAAAATCACCTATTTGTGTTAATGTTTTAAATTCCCGTGCAAGTGCGACGACTTTGCATAATTGTTCAATTCAAACTACACATCGTTTCGTATGAGTAAGCCTCTATTAGATATTGATTTATCATTCGACAATTACACGGCAGACGGACACCTTAAAATAGACAACCTTTAATCGAAAAACAACACCTTGAGTCTATCAACTACATGAACACCTGGAATACTGCATTCACAATTTTCATGTCAATTTATCTCGAAAAGTTCCCGGGTAAAGCCCAAGATATGCTTAAATACATGCATAATACCCGATTGGCAGCTGGAAGATCGACATGGTCATCTGGGCTGGTCCAAATAAAACGAGCAATTGAGATTGAAAATGTAACGTCATCCGACATCTCCATGAGGACTGTACATGTCGAGTTGTCGGTCATGCTAATTTTACCTGCGCAATTACAACAGTCACCTACACACTCATTGGACAGGGCCACGATGGGAGGTAATACTGGGTATTGATACCCCTTCCACAATTCCCCAGAGATACGAACCCGAACTCGGTATCCGGGGTTAAGCTCTGGTGGCGCTGGGACAGACCACGTCAAAATACCAGTTAGCTAGGTCCAGTGGCAAATGCAAGCCTTTAATAGGGGATCGTGCCCATTCAACCCCTGTAGGTTTAGACACAGATGTGAACATTGCGGAGGACCCCATCCTCAAGCCAATTGTCCGAGGCAAAAGTTAGTCTGCCAGGCACATCCCTCTGTATAGTCTGGGTTCAACATCCATTGTTTATAATCAGCTATGTAATGGGTTGGATTATTACCCCATTCAGAATGACAAATTTCAATTGATAAAAGGTTTCAATTTCAGTTTTCCATTACAGCATGCCAGACCAAGAATTTATTATGAGGCAAAAAAACCTTGAATCAGCCAGGGATTCTCCTAGAATATTGCAGCAAAAGTTAGGAAAGAATGTGAGCTTGGGTAGGATGGCTCGTCCTTGTGTCGTAATTCCTTTCCCCACGTTTAGTGTTTCACCTGTAGGCCTTGTACCTAAGAAGAACGGTGATTTTTGTCTAATTCATTACCTATCCTAACCAGATATTAACTCGGTAAATTATTTTATTGACCCAGATATTTGCAAGGTTGAATATAGGAATATAGATAAGCGGTGCTAATGATCAAATAACTGGCCAAAATTAACTTCAAGAGTGCATTTGGTGTATTACCCATCTATTTAGGAGACACTGATTTTTTTAGGTAATAAGTTAGGTGACAATTATATTTTTGACAAATGCATTCCCTTTGTTACTTAGCTCTCGTGTGCCTCTTATAACAAGTTTTGAACATTTTACAATGGCTAACATCCCAGAAATTGGTAATCAAAACATCATACATTTCTTGGACGATTTTTTTTATTTGCAGGGAGATCAGATGACTCTATATATAAACATACTTTACACATTTTCCACCTATGCTAGATTTGATGTTCATATTGCTGATGAATCATTGTAGTTCTGTGGGGGTAAGGTTGAACGATTTAAGTCTCATTCGTTTCATATTGGGGTATTACTGCAACAGAGGCAGCAATGAGGGGCATCCCCAATAATGAGGGGTCAGATTATGGCCAATCTAATTTGACATTATTGCATCTAAAATGTAATTTTTAGCTTGATAAGGATTTATTATAAGTATTTATGATTAATAAGACTTATTTCTTCAAATATTGTTTTTAATTATGCACAATGGTCACACTAAATAGAGGACTTCCGAAAAATGTTTGTACAAAACTGGATAAATTTTTGCTCAACCCTTTAGCACTTAAAACAGACAATTTCTATGATAGTTACAATTTGATTTGGAATAAAAACTCTTTGAATATTTATAATTTTATATGAGTCATAATTCGCGCAAGATTTGGATTTAAAAATTGAGACATGTTCTATATATTTACATGATTTTATGCTATAGGTCTATCACTCTCTCAAGATTTAAATTTGTACATGTCACACAAAATCTATAGAATATGATACAAACCGATCACATGTTAAAAATATGAATAATGAGTAAAGTATAATAAAAGGAAAAGTATATTGAAAATTCATATTTTGCTTGTTTCTGTCATTTTCGTCTTAAAAAACCTCCGCACGAAAAAAAAACCCAGCAGTTCCCCCAAAGACTTCTCTGTGTCTTGAATTCAACCTTTTTTTCTTTATGAATGTTGTGTATTTATGGTATAATAATCTTTTTGTGATGATGGAATAAATAACATTATATTTATTGAAAAAAGTTTGATCATCTGCGCGATGAAATCAAAACGTGAAGAGTAAGATGCCTTAAATGTTCTTTATAACGCTGCCAAGTGTTGGTTCCAGGTATGACTATTATTTGGTGATTTGTGTTGCTACGTTTGTACTGGCACAATGCAAAACCAGCTTACAAGATTGATGACACACGCAAAGCTGTAGATCGTGCTGTAAATCAATTTCTAGAGGGGGGTCTGGTCATTAGACTACTAACAATCATTTTGCACAGAAGGAGCTGTTCCGTTAATTGCCTTCAAGGGAGCATTAGAACCATGGTGTGTTCATCATCAAACATCACTGTATTCTCAGATGACAACAAAATATTTATACAATCAATTTTGTTACATTTTCAGTGCACTTTAACATTTATCATGCCTATGGTAAGACTTGGTGTGAAATACCGGTAATATACAGTGTGAGCATACTCATTCACCGCGATTTAATGGTGAGTAAACTTTTAGAGACATGTTCATTTGGCGGAATCCGGAGATTACCATGAAGAGGATTCCTCTAATGTCTGTCTAAAAAATTAGGCCTTGGGAAGAGGGTATTCATCCTCAGTGCTGGGAGGATTCAGGGGTCAGGTCAGGGGGCTACCCCTGTTGGGTGTGTTATCCCCAGCTTGATTTTACAAGGGGAGGCATGTTAGAGTTTGGGCCTGAGTTAAAACTTGATTTCTTCCTTTAGTTGTGGCAGACACTCTGGTGGGCACCTAGAGGACAGTTCCCACAACATTTGTCTATGGGGGCACTATCGCGCCAATGACCAGGGAAGGTCATCCCTGTAGGACTGTTTCCACAACAGTTGCTTGTGGGGGTACTATTTCGCAAATGACCAGGGGAGGTCACCCCTGTAGGCGGGTAGTGTTACTTGGGTTCCGCCGGTATGGGCTTGCTTTGTATAAATAGATTATGGCAAAACTCTTCATTAAATGTACTTACAATATCGGTATTCTCTTATTTCCTATATTGCCTATAACTATAACGCGAGATATGATTCGTTAACAAGCCGGATGTGAATTCCCGTACCACCTGCTGAATCATGTGACGTCACAGTGCAATTATTGTTTACAGTTACAGCTGGGTGATGGGTAGAAAAAAATCATGTTTAGCAATTGAATCAAAACATATTGTCTATAATGATTAATTAATAAAATGTTATACTGTTTGATTTATTCACTTATCGTCAATTTATCTTGGACCAGGTTTTCAGGTTGCTAAGTACTGGTAAAACAATATGATTTTAAAATTTTTATAACATAGGAATTAAAGTCGTTATCCAGGTCCAATCAATGATATACGGGGAATTTGAATCGGGTAGTATTCCATATATGTATGGAATACAACCCGGGGTTTATACCCCGTCTACCCTTGATTGACCTGGATAACTAATAATGGCCTTTATTCCTTTTTTTCGGTGTATCTGGGGTTAGAGTTTATTTATTTATACTTAACCCTGTACATTGTTACGCAAGGATACGGTGATTGAAATAAAATGTTTTAAATTTTCGTTGCAATGACAACTTAATGAGTCTCACCTTTGACAAGATGGTTCAGCAAGGAATCGTCCATTACCTATTGATGTGCAATTAGGTTTTGTAAGGACGATGCAAATGAATTACCATTCTATATCCTTGTAGCTATGCTTGTATTTTTGTAAAGCTTGAATGAGTAAAACACGCTTACAACGAAGTGCCAGCACGGAAGGGTAAATAAAATAAGCGTAGTTTGTTATATTGATCAAGTTTACAACATGTAATTAAGTCACGTGGAAAGAAAATCGCTTTGCTGTACGTTAATTGACTATAAATGTGTTCGATATAACCGTGAACCAAGCAATGTCCTGCTTCCAATTGAATATGATTTTCCAGAAAGTCGTTAAACATTGGTATGGATAAAATCGGTATTTTTCATAAACAGACTAGTCAAACTTCGTTTTTTGTTTTTCCTAAATTAACAATTAGCTTAAACTTTATTCTAAAATCAAAAAACATTTTCAAACAAAAATCATCATTAAAAATAACATCTAATGATGAATACTTTCAATAATGTGATATAATTTGACTGAATATATTCAAATATGCTTAAAGGACTATATATGGTATGGGCCTAAAATGGCCCCCTAAAAGGAATAGCATTATTTTACTGTAATTCTTTGTTTTCTTTGTACAGATATATATGTGATGTTTAAACTTTATGTTCATTTTGATTCAAGTACCCACAATTTTGAAATATTGTAAAGACAAACTGTTCCCTCCATTTTTGCATTTTAGCATAACAAAGCTTGTTTTCAAGCAGTTTTTCTTTCAGGAAACATAGAACGCATGCTTGAACCAGAAAAATATTTTAATCAGAGATGTATCTAGCCAAGTCTAATAAGTGAAAAAAAAATTGTCCTGGTTCAAGCATTCGTAAAAAGATAAGAAAAATGTCACTTTTCGACTAATTTTGATTGAATTATAGAAACAGAGTCACTTCTGACGTCATATACTGCAAGTAAGTGCAAAAAAATCAACCAAATATGTAAAAAAATATATTCTTTATCAACTCTTCTAAATTATAACATAACATTTTATTATACCCGGAATTTTAAAAAATGGTAAAATTCTGGGGGAACACTTTGCCGGATAATTATGCCAGTGCCAAGGTGGCAGTTTTGCACCCGCTTAAGATGCAGTTTCGGAAAATCCATTTATACCAAATGATAGACCATCGTCTAGAGAGTATATAACCACTTTTGTTTTTAGTGTATTTTACCTGACAGGTAAGGTATTTACCTTTAAAAATTAATGTCTCATAGGAAAATGATAATTCCCATAGGAGAATTGATTCTCCTACAGGAAATATTAACAATCCTATAGGAATTTATAAAAGTCCTATAGGAATTATATTCCCTGTAGGAGAATGGTATTTCCTGTAGGAATTTGATTCAGACATGTAGTTTTCCTATGGATATTAAGTTTTCCTATCGGATTTAATCAAATCCTATCGGAATTGAAATTCCTATAGAATGTTCTTGTATTCCGACAGGAAATTTCAAATTACCTATAGGGATATTGTTTTTCCTATGAGAACAATTTTTTTCGTATAGAAATTTGTTTTTTAAGGTGAATATCTCACCTGACAGGTGAGATATAATGATAACAAAGGTGGTTGTTAACTCTGTAAGCAATGGTCTATCATATGGCTTTAAAAACTCTTACCATGTATAGTTCCTTCATCAACGATTTAATTTTTAAAAAAGCTAAATATAGTGATTGTTTTCATTATTTGATGACAATTTTTTGTCATATTTTAATTCCTTTGTATAAAAAGCGTTAATTGACCTTCATTTAAAATAAATATATCAGGAGGTGTAATAATTTGTCCTCAAAAAACAGAGGTTACCTAGACCTGATAAACGACGAGAAATAGTTATAATAGACAATCAATTAAGATATAGGGGCAATCCCTGTTACAAAAACATCACTTATAAAACACAAAAGATCCATTTGGTATTCTTACTGTATCAAATTACATTATATTTAGTTTTAACAATCGATTACAAAAAGACTACATTTAAGAATACTGTACTCTACTACTAAAATAATTGCAACTTTGTTGAACTATTTTTTGCTACGTCATGTATTCCACACGGCTTTCAACAGGTCGAGACCACTATATTTTGTGACGTCGGCATAAATTTGCATACTAAATTAGGCATCTGTTTACTTTTATCGACAAACCAATCAGGTGAATGAGTTGCAAGGCATTGTGGGCTACTACAAGTTTCAGTGTATACAAAGCGTATTGAAAATATATACCATTTTGAATTGTCTTTTCGAAACTCATTTTGAATGACTTTTCAGAATTTATTAAAGTAATATGGACAATTATGTCGTCTGAACTTCAATTTCTATGCTCACATTTAAAAAATATTGCATATGAGGACTTATATCAATCTATTTAAATACCCCATTGTCAATGTTCAAAAGAGAGGTATGTTGCAACCACTATTGAAATAAAACCACTATTGAAATAAATTATTTCAATAGTTGTTGGGGATGTATTTCATTAGAAAAATCACTTTTCAACCACTATTGAAATACAACCACTATTGAAGTAATGTTTTAATAGAGGTTGGGGATGTATTTCATGATAAGAACTACTTTAAAAACACCATTAAAGTTCAACTACAATTAAATCAATTTTTTTTAATTGTAGATGGGAATGAATTACTTATATTCATAACTATGTAATCACTGTGACACATTTGGAAAGAAAGAAGTTGTATATCATATTTGCAAACTATTTTGAAATATAAGAAATCTAACGAATAATATCAAATACACAATTATGGTACAATTTTCACTGCTGTGTAGAAGTAAATAACCAATTCTCGCAGATAAACATGCATATACATTTGTTTTTATTTAACAAACAATTCAAATACACAATTAAGGTACTGAAGACTTGCATATTTTATGGTAATAGTAATCAAGACTATGATGTAAATGTACTTATTTTAGGATTTTCACTGTTGTGCAGAAATAAACAATCCTCGCAGATTAACATATAGAATTGTTTTCATACTTTTCTTTACCTTTCTCTTTCTATAGATATATCATGTTTTATGGAAATTGTAAATTATTTGTACTAGAAGACAACGTTGTAAATTGCCAGAACTTCTATTCAAAACCCCTGCATATTAAAAAATAATTTATAGCTTATATATCATTATAGATCTATGTAATAATGAATATCACTATCAAGATAAATAATTTCAATGATGGTTGGGGACGTACTTGTTGCAACCACTATTGAAATAAAACCACTATTGAAATAATTTATTTCAATAGTGGTTGGGAATGTATTTCATTAGAAAAATCACCTTGCAACCACTATTGAAATAAAACCACTATTGAAATAAATTATTTCAATAGTTGTTGGGGATGTATTTCATTAGAAAAATCACTTTTCAACCACTATTGAAATACAACCACTATTGAAGTAATGTTTTAATAGAGGTTGGGGATGTATTTCATGATAAGAACTACTTTAAAAACACCATTAAAGTTCAACTACAATTAAATCCATTTTTTTCAATTGTAGATGGGAATGAATTACTTATATTCATAACTATGTAATCACTGTGACACATTTGGAAAGAAAGAAGTTGTATAGGTACGTCCTATTGAATTAAAAGCAGTGGGTACTGGGTTTTTTTCACGTGATACCACATATTTGGGACAACATTAGTAGAACGCGCGTTGATATTTTCTTCCGGGACATTCATCAGAATGTCTTAACGGACAAACTACTGTATGCTGCATATAGCTTGCGCTTCTGCGTTTGTATATTTGTGCATTTCTACTACAATGGCTATTTACGTATGTTAAAAATATATAGTTACCTGTATTTATTTCTAGTGCACAATGATAAAGTAACCAATACACAAATGTGATGGGTTTTTTTCTTATCAAAATATGTTTGTACTTGTATGCGTATGTTTGTCAGTCGTTTGAAACTGATCATTTCTGAATTAATCAACTAAAACAACAGTATTTTTTAATGTGAGCATGGAACAAAGTTAATGGTACGTAATATTTCCTTTTTTACCTTCTAAAGTAAAAATCAAGATGTACAATCATTCCGGCAAGCAATTAAATATTGTGTATAAAACAGACAAATACCACGTGCGTTTGTTGAATCGTAAACACGTTATAGACCGTCATGCATTGCAACTCATTCACTGGATTGGAGAATCTGTTTGCCAAAAATACTGTCAAGTGTTATATAATGCTATCCATATAAGGTAGTGTACCAGACCTGTTCAAGTTTTCACAAAAACGAAAGTATGGAGCAATGTTATCGTCATTATTTGCAACAAATCTAAGAAATAAGGTATCATTTTTGGATGTTTATTGGGATATAAATAAGAGTCGGTAAGTGATCAAATCTTCCATAAAGCAATTTAGGCCTAAATAGTTATTAACCTATGCCGTATAAATCTTTTGTTAAATGTAATCAGTTTACTATTTTTTTTTACCTTATTACAGGTAGTCAATATCATCGATTTTAAAAATTGAATAAGGAACGTTTATTGTCAGTTTAATATGTATAGAGCAAATACTAGTATTAAAGTTCAAAGTAATTTCAACTTAAAGGGAACATATTCCTGTAAAACATATACAACTGAATATGACAAAAACGAAAAGAAATACATTGTGATATCAATGGAGGATGAGAAGTGTAGCTTGAGAGTAAACAGACACCAACATATCAGGAAAATCAAGAGTCGATTTATAAAATTAACCATATTGACCAACGTTGTTCTTGTTAATAAAGTACATTTAAGCATTGAATCATTATTTTTTGAAAGATAAAGTCTCATAACTGCAGCGGTGTGTGCATACAAATTGAGTAACGCGCGCTAGCGCGTTATGAAATTTTGTATGCACACACCGCTGCAGTTATGATACTATATCTTTCAAAAAATAATGATTTAATGCTTATATTTACATTTTTTTTAACTTCTTGCCTTGTCTGCAAATGTGATTTATAGGTAAAAATTTCTGTTTTATTCTAAGGGTAAGTTCAAACTAATGGAAGAGCCACTGTAACAGCCGCAAGCGTGAACTTTGATTCTCGCTTGTGACGTTGCATTTTACAGCGTTCAACGTTTGTGACGTCATAATAAAACTAGTCATTCTAACCTTTGAGCACCTTGTGTGTGTTACGGTCTTATAACTGCAGCACCTTTTCACACACTTTACATGCAAAAAAAAAATATTTGGAATGTAAATATTTAAGTATTGAATCCTTATTTTTTGACAGATACAATCTCATAACTTCAACGGTGTGTGCATACAAATTGAATAAAGCGCGTTAGCGCGTTATGAAAATTTGTTTGCACACACCGTTGCAGTTATGAGACTATACCTTTCAAAAAATAAGGATTTAATGCTTATATTTACAATTTTTTACCTTCTTGCGTTGTACGCAAATGCGAATTATACCTCAAATTACTGTATTATCCTATGGGTAAGTTCAAATTAATGGAAGAGCCACAGTAACAGCCACAAGAATGATCTTTGATTTTCGCTTGTGACGTTGTATTTATCAGCGTTCAACGTTTGTGAGGTCACAATTAAAACTCGTGATTTAACTTTTTAGTACCCTGTCTGTGTTATAGTGCTATATCTGCAGTAGCTTTAAATGCAAAACATATGTGGAATGTAAATATAGTAACGTTAACATATGGTATTTGGGAACAACTTTTTTAAACTAAAGGAGTGACAACTTAATGAGTCTTACCTTTGACATGATGGTTCAGCAAGAAAACATCCATTACTAATAGATGCACAATCAGGTTCTGTAATAAAGATAAATAGGTTACTGCTTTAAACACTTATTGCAGTGTTTGTATACTATTTTTGTAAAGTTCTAATGGAAAAACTAAAACGGTTAAAGAATTATATATTTCGATGTTACAGAGGGAATGATTACATCTTTTTAATTTGTGATGCATACTTTCAAACAGTTTATCTGACGTATAAGAAGTGGTTGGACATCCGGATAAGAAACCGCTGCAGTTGTATGAATATAAAGCTGAGTCTCTCTTGCTCAAATATAAACAAATCCCTAAAAAAAACCATTAGGTTTACTACATTTAGATACATCATAAGATGTTGGTACTGTGCTTTTAATTAATAAAAACATATACCAACGATGTCCAGTAGGTTCCTGGCATACTTTCATTCCTTAATTGGTTAAAGCATACTTTATATTATAAAAATATCATAAGACATTTTTTAAAAATATTTTACTTTATTTTTACATGTTAAGAAAATATGTACACCTTTACAAATAACAATTTTAAGTCATACTTTATTGGTTTAATTTACGTTTAGAGAATGCACTTACCTGCAATGATGAATTATTTTTAGGTAAACAATATGTCAAAAAATTAATTATAAGAAAGTGCCTTAACATTGGGTTTGAAGTTCTTTTGCATAACTGTTTTTTAAACATTAACAATGAATTTGTATTCTGTATGAAACCTTGTGGTGATTACCTTCTTCTATCACTATGAATCTATAAGCATAACAGAACTCTAACAGTTCCGTTTTGCTTTTATTTGGTAGACACACGTATCCATTATTCTCGGTACAGTTGATAGCAGTGGATCTCTGGATCCACTCTGTTTGATTCCTTGGACAGTGTTTTGCTGAGTAAACTGGAAATTTATAACCGTCCAACTTTTTCTGGAAAGAAGTTATTTACATCAATTATATAATAAAATGCTTAACACTCTACAAATCAATGTGTGTAGGTATGGAACGATGCCGATACTGTGTTGCCATTAGACTCTAGCAATAATAAATTGACATATTCTTATATAAAGTTCAATCTCCAAAACTGATGGTACCATGCATTCATTCATTGATTTTTTCTAAAACACTTTGTCAATAAAGTAAAAATAAAAGTCAAAACAAGCACACAGTGAGACAAATGATTTTGATTCAGCTATTTGAACCGACAAACTGTACAGTAAATGAAGTAGTAGGTATATTTTAAGAAAATAAAAATCTGATACATGTTACTATTAAAATGAGAACGATTTTAGATTTATATTTATCATTTAACAAAACAAATGCAGGCTAATGAAAAGTCTTTTGAATCAAAGAACAAACGCAATCATGATTTATTTAAAAACTCAGTAGTGCATTTCTAATTGTCGACCACAATTTCAGTTTCAGTTGTCGAGCTAAAAGCAAGATATACAAAGCCCCTTTATTCAAAGTTGCTTCATTCTCTTCTTGTCGGTGACAATTATGTTCTTTATTAATTATACTATGTACAGTACCAATGCTGACTTTGCTTTGCAACTTTACACCAACCCACATGAAGAGATTATAAATCGTATTTCTTAAAGACTTTTTTAAATCCACTTAAGAGTTAAATGCTTTCTTTATGATTATCATAAATTGTTACATTGGCTTTATTTTAAAACAACTGTTTCGAAAGATATATTTTAACTTTCTTAAGCTCATTAAAATAAAGTTATGCCACTAATACTCAGTTATATGAATATGAAGGTGAAATAGCATGGTGAAAAATAAGACAGAAGAGAAAATGAATAGATCACGATTTACACTACAAAAAACAAACCACATTGGTACAGTTTGGGGGAAACTGAATAACTGAAAAAGGAATTTTTTTTTCTTTTTCTTACTTTAGGGTTTCTTTCATTATTTGCGTAAAAAATCATTAAGAATTATATAGTACTATATCAATACTCTATATCTATAATTATATATCTTTAGTATTGCCATATTTAGAAATTCTCTATATGAACATTTGGGACAATCAACGCAAAGAAGGGTAGGTGTTACGTTAATTTAGGTTCCAAAGACACTACTGTTACAAAGACACCCACGCACGTTTGTGTGTAAATCGAAAAAGTGTGTATGTGTTTGTGCATGGGGCGCATTAATGCTAAAATCCTTGTCTTGTTTTTTAAAGTGTGTACAATATCGAGGCAAACTACAAGTTCCATGCACCAATCTCGTGCACAGTATTAAAATCAAAGTACTGATAGCTGAGCTCCTTTAAATCTCTCTCTCTCTCTCTATCTCTCTCTCTCTCTCATGCGTTTAATGTCGACAAAGCGTAGGAGAGCGACTAAGTTTTGTAAGCGGCTATTAGCATGAATAAGCCTTAATCAATTTATAGATTTAAATCAACAGAGCATTTAATTTTGAAACAAACGTTATATATAAAATCAGTTTCTTCAATGTGCAGCCAAGTACCAATGCTTTGCAAAGTAGTTCATGAAAATGCATGTGCATTGTATATGTCCAAAATGCATAGTCTTGTTTTTAAAACATGCAATTAATAAGAAATCAACAAAAACACTCCTAGCTACAGTTTACGTTTAGCAAAACATGGGTTTTTGTGCAAATATTTAAAAGAGCGGAAGTTTTCACTTTGACGCTGTTCGTTATTTTGTTTACTTTTGAAGTTGTGCCATTCATAGCAAAATTGACGAATTGCCTGCCTATAGCCCGGGCCCTGCTTTCAGCATAGCCCGCCTAAACATGCATTCACCAGCAACACATTATAGAAAGAAGTTATATTTGAAGATGTTTATCGTTTCATGATTTTAAATACATGTGCAGATAGAGAAGGCCAATGGCCGGGGGAGGGATTGGATCCGTAAAACACATATTAATATTTTTAGCTTTTACATTGATTAAATGCGGTTTTTCGCTAAAATAAAAAAAAACTTACACTTTCGAAGAGACGAGAGGTAGACAGAAGTAAAATAAATCCAAAAAATAAAACAGAAAGTGTTGTACAGAGTTCCATATTGAGTTTTCCTAAACACACAGTTTTACACGTCCTCTTACAATAAATCAAGTCTCAACATATACCCGAAACCGAAACTTGTAATTACTTTTAAACCCTAAGCTCCCTGTTGAGACCTCAAAGGTGTTGCGTAAATGGTTCATTACAGAAGTGATAATTGTAAACCGGTTCTTCTCAATGACAGTTACCTGTGTTGCACCAAACTAGCTTTGAATTTCAATATTAAACGACATGAATCGATATTTCGTTAAAGACCTTTGAATGTGCGGAACTATATAACTATAAGGCATTTCAACCTGATTACCACTAGTCAGCTACAAATATGGAGCTATGTAGCAGGTCGTTTGATTCTTCAAATCTTAAGATAGTCTTTAGATTTATATAACGATAATATTCCGACACCCATTACTTTGTTTACCAATTGGTAATGTTCACCTGTGTTCCTTATCGTAATCACCATACATCATATCTCTGTCAGGAAATATCATTATTATTAAACTCCGTGTACCAATGGAGGTCAAACTCATTGTTTTCTTCTGTTTTCTTCCTACTATTAAAGGTTTGTCAAATTCATAATTATTATTGTAAGCAAAATTTTAGATTTTATATATATAATGAAATTTTGGATGGAAGGAATATTAAAGAATACAGGGTTTCTTTTATTTGGGGGGGGGGGGGTGGGGGAGAGGGGGAGGGGTGGTTAATATCTGTTTATTTGGTTTTCATGCATTAGAGAGAACCAACTAAATTACTTCGCATTATTTTATGCATTATGCATTGCCTTGTCGTACCAAATTATGTGCACTATCAACTGCATGTAATATGGAATCTTTAGTAGGTCGACTTTAATTTTCATTACGCATGTTTTCGCGCATTCTAGTATAAAACAGTGGAATTATACCTCATATGAACTTTTTACGATATCATTATTAAATTAAACACAATGGACAAAATGCGGAAAAAAATATTCAGATTTTTTAAGAGAATTTTTATTTTTAAATGATTTGTCTGCAGTGTGGTAGGGGAGTGTTGTCATTGCGCTTTTGTGCGTTATGATAAAATGAAACTTTGTAGGAGTACATTTTACCAACCTTAATACGTAATGCTTCGTATATAAAGCAAAATGTGGTGCATTTTAATACTTTGAGATGGTCCAGAATTTTAGTTTTTTTCATATAAGTAAGGAAATTTCGAAGTGCGGAAAATGACAGTTTCCTATATATTCCTATAGTAAATGTTACTCTATTTTAAGATGGTCTCTAAAACAAACCAGGCGGCCCAGAATTTAGTTTTTTTCATATATTAAGTAAAAAAATGATGTTACTAATCATATATACCAATTTGAGAAAAAAAGTTTCGAAGTGCGGAAAATTGAATATTTCCTATATATTCCTACAGTAAATGTAACTCTATTTTGAGATGGTCCCTAAAACAAACCAGACGGTCGATTTTTCTTGAAACTTCGCAAATAGACTGGTTTAAATGACATATGGTTAAAAAGTAATGAGTTTTGATATTGTAGTTTTTCTGCAAAGAAAACCCAAATCGGCCGCCTTAAACAGTATAAGACCTGAATTTGCATTTACACTTCCCCTACAATAAATAAGCTTTGCGTTTACAAGGAACAATGTTCTGGTTTACAAAAGGATATCCGCTAGAAAAAAGGTTCCTGGGACTGTTCGGTCTCTCGGTGTCCAATCCAGCAGATCTTTCCGGGCTTTACAACATTAAGGTTCCCGGAGACGCCACGGGTTATCTTGACATCAGTCATCAGCAGCAAAGCGCAGGTCAACCGGAACCGGATATGTTCAACATTAAGGACAAACGGTCCCGGATGTAAGGATTTTTAGTGTATTTAATATATTTTGCATTGTTTGAGATATTCCAGTTTCATTTTGATTCAAACAAACCAAAATTAATACTATACACATTCAATGGATTGCATTTGTAAATAATTGTACTATTCAAATTTTCGCAAAATGTCAATTATTTTTTTTTATGATTTTCGGCTTAAGCTTTTACCATGCATTCGGGCAGTTCCGGTGTGAATTCCTTACTTGGTAAATGTGACCAGATCATTACATTGCTATGTCCTGTGGATTGTAAGGAAATTGATGCAATGACTGGATGTGTCACGTGCACATCTGCATGCAGTAAATCTCTCTCTCTCTTTCCGGAATATACTCTCTCTCTCTCTCTCTCTCATTCCTCTGAATGTATAACTAATATCACAGATTCAGGGTGGAGTCCGGGCGGTATATGGCTCGAAATATTTAAATGAGATTAAGCGTATTCCGGGTAATAAAAATCCGCCTTAAAACAAACGGGAATCCTTGAAAAGTTTCTAGAGTAGCTCAGATCTTCCTTGAATCTTTTCGGTAATTGCATCACTAAAAATACTTCTCTCACATATTCTGAAAGGAATACATGTAATTTGATAAAGCATTACTTATAACCAAACACTCGATCAAATATAAATATATCAATATACGTATAAGTATACCTTTTTGTTATTATCATGATTATAAAGAATATCTTTCAACAATGTGAACAAATAAAAAGAGATCCAATCCTTACCTTTCAAAACTTTGATTTTGGTATGGTTCATGTAATTGGTATATGACTGACATTCTACTTTTTAGTCTCCCATGTCCATTGTCCTTCTGCTTTTGAGATAGTTTTTATTTTTATCAGGCTGTTTCTCAATGCTCAAACTAGGACAGCTTATATATAAGAAGGCAGCTTGCCACCCTCTCAATGACTTGTTGGTATTGTTGCTTTCCTTGCCAAGTTTTAGCCGTAATTTTAATATTATAACTTGCAAAGAATTGCCAATTAGCTAGGTTAAGAAGGAATACTTAATGATTTTAAGGGGGGAAACGGGCGGTGAAAAATAATACGGTTAACGTTAACAGAAAACGGCTAGATGCTGAAAATACGGCTTAGGTTTGAGGTAAGGTCCGGTTATGAATAAGATGGAATCCGTCTAACATTCAAAGCTTTTCCATGTACGCCTTTGATACTCCTAAGTACGGCTACTGTTTAACGTCTAATACGTCTAAGTTCACCCTGAGTCCAGCCGGAAAACGGCAAACATTTTCGTGTGGTCTGGTATGCTTTATCTCTTATCAAAATACGTTTCTAACATTGACATTGTTTAAAAAAGAATTAAATACCAACCCCCCAAACAAGCAGTCCGACCAAGATACCATCTTCAACGACAGGTAGTGTAAAAAAAATTTTCACTTTGATTATCGAAGTTTTTTTTAACTAATTCACCGAGTTCCAAAAGCACGGAACAGCATGAAATTCACGGCCCGTGTATTTGAGTCACATTACCATAAATCTGTCCGGTTTTATTACAGCCTCGCCGATGTGTCCCGCCTTCCCTCCCACCTGTCCCAGAGGTCACGTGGCTATTGTTAACGGATGTTTTATTTGTACCCACTGAACTCCAATAAAAATCTAAGCGCAAGAAAATCTCTATATACCATTAACACTTAATTCTGAGAAGAGACAAATGAAACTTATAAACCTTATTCAACAGCTTCTCTAAAATATAATCAATCCAGGTAATCATTTGGATTTATCGGGATTCATTCTAGTATCATTGAAGTTCAGTCATTCAGGTATCACTGGAATTTATCTAAGTAAATATGGGTGTAATTTTCTCCCTAGGACATCAAGAGGTTCCAAGGAGTATTACTGGTGTTAATTTTGGTATATCAAAGATTTGGAGCATCTCTTGCTATTTTAATGCCAAGAATGCAGCGAAATGTAGCCAACTGGATCAGCAACTGAAAACGATGTGTGAAGAGCAAGAAAACCGCAGAGAAAACACAGTTGGTTAACATTCAGTCATCACAACCTTTAGAGTTAGTTTGTATAGAATATTGAAAATCAGAACCATCCAAAGGAGGAACTTACAATATTCTCTTTATAACTGATCGTTTTACTTATTCTTTGTTGCAGACCCTACCAGAAAGAGACAGCAAGAGAAACAGCTGAAACTATTTTTAATGATTTAATTTTATTTTATGTGATTTCAGAAAAACTTCATTCAAACCAAGTTACGAATTTTTGCAGTATTATCATTAAAGATTAATGTTTTATTTGAGGCATCTACAAATCCTGAACCACTTCATACCACCCGATGGGTAATGGCATCACAGATTTACTTTACTCTCTATGAAAGCAAACTTGAAAAGTCTTATCAATACTTTGGTCCAACTCCACGGTCAATGACACTGCAGGATTCTCATCAATTTATCTTATGTTGGCATATGCCTTAGATAAGATATGTTTGTGTTAATCTAACTGCATTAGGCATTCCTAAATTAGATAAATTGCATGACCGTCTATTCTCAGTTGTCCCAACAAGTAACTACAGCTCGCATGTACCAATACTTATAGGAACCAACATTATACAGAACCTTATCGACACAACGAGAGAGGAGTTTGGTTTAGCTTCTTACAGGATGATGTAGCTTTGCATACACCTTGGTACTTAGCATTCCGGTGTATATTAATTGGGGGTGGGGGGGGGGGGGGGGTATGCACTGGGACTTTTAAAGAATGAAAAAGCAACCAGGATTATTAGTTCTCCTAACAGCAATGTTACTATCAATGGATATATGGATAAAAAAAATTCCATGATACAATTCACAGTGATGATCCATCTGTCTGCTAAAACCTGCATGCAGGATGATGTTGATATAGAGGCAACCCTGCATCCTTATGTAAACGAGGATTACAAGATATGTCTTGTGGTTTTGAAGTCAGGATATCATCAAATTGAAGAGTCACACAAAGAATGACCGTTTTTACCGTTGGGCCCTTAGGCTTCTATGAATTCAATAAGATTGGTTTCGGATTGTCCAATGCCCCTACTATGTATCAACCGCTACAAGAACAATGTTTTGTTGATATACATATCAAATTTGCTTTATTTTCTAGATAACTTAATACTAGTATTTTCCTCTACTTACAAAAAAATGCATAGATTAGAAAAGGTTTTTCAGCGTATCCGGCAGTATTGGCCTAGCTAGACTTCCCCCATGAAATATTCATTCTGATAGAAAAAGTAAAATATGTATGACACGTTGTCTCCAAGGAAGGGGCTGAGACAGGGCCAGACCCAGACAAAATCAGCAAAGTCAACAATTTGCGGAAGATCTACGCAAGTTTCTAGGCTTCGCCGGATACTACACAAAGTTTATTAAGGATTTACCAAAAATTGCTTGACTACTAATTCGAATTATGGCCTTAGGGGAGAAACAACATACTAACAGCAAGCATAAAGAATACCCAAAGTGGATGTTGCAGACACAGGACGAAAAACCACCTTTAAGCAAGTCCTTAAAGGTGGCTTAAAGGTGACTTAAAGGAGCTTAAAGGCTATACGACCTTTAAGCCGCCTTTAAGTCACCTTTAAGCAAGTGCTTATAGGTCCTTAATGTCCAAACTTCTTTAAGCCACCTTTAAGCCACCTTTAAGCCACCTTTAAGCATCTTTAAGTGGCATTTACGCTCTCTTTACACTGCCTTTACACTGTCTTTAAGTGGCCTTTAAGTCAATATTGATCAAGCTGAACAATAAACACACATATTAAATGCAAAAGCTCTTTTATAGAGATGGAAGGGGGTCAACCGAGTGATAATATAATTTCCAAGGAAGGGGGGGGGTGTTCCAGGCGGTTTTAATCGTCGCTCCATTAAACACAGATCGCTATCATCAGCACCGCTCCGATGGACACAGATTGCCGTTATAAAATTCTTTATAATTTGTTGGGGGTTTCAAAATTATTGTAGGGATGAGCGCAGTCTCTGTATCTAAATATGTGCATAAAACTAATTAAAGTATGTTTGTTTCCTATTATAAATTAATCGGTGAAAAAAATCTCTCTCTCTCTCTCTCTCTCTCTCTCTCTCTCTCTCTCTCTCTCTCTCTCTCAGTTCATCCGGTTCTTAAACAAAATAAAGATAATGAACCAAAAATGCATGATTCAATTTGTTAATCGGTTTAAGGTTTGTATTTTTTTTTTCAATTTTCATTATTTCTAACTCTAGATCTGCTAGATACATGTTAAAGATGAAAAGACTCTCAACTGCCTTTGTTATATCAGGCAGGATATTACTGCTTTGTTTGTCTAGACATAGTTTTGTTCGTTTGTGTATATCTAATTAGAGTCTATTGTTTGTACAACTTAAGAAAACCCCTGGAACTAACACAGAATATACAAGATATACACAACAGGTGTGTCGTGTGCCCAGGTGCACGTCAGGGTTTCTAAAGGCGTTGAATTTTAGTATGTACGAGTATACGATAAGTCTAGTGAATAAAAGTTAATTTACATTTGTAATTCATTTTCAAAGTATTATTTCCTAGCTCTGGGTTTCAAAGATGTTACGTCTACAAATTAACGATACATGTATGTAAGAGTAAAATCTTGAGGCTAATTAATTAATGTACCGGTGATCATAAATAGGGGTTGATTATTTAAATATATGTATAAGGGTAAATATGTCAAATATACCCGGCCTGGCACATCATACAATTGTATGTACAAGTCATTTGCAATTGCCACATGCAGTAAATACGTCACCGGTAATTGGTAATTTTGTTTGTTATAGAAGTGATAGTTTATAAATCATGTACATACAATTACATGTAAATATTTAAACATATTGGAACGGCGCCGCGATCATGAAAACCTGGAAATTGCGGGAAATTGAACAAATACCCCAATAGTATCAATGCATTTAATAAAAGAAATGATTTCATTTTCTTTCTTACATTTTTATAGCTATAAATAAGATAAATATCTACTCGGTTTAAATTTATTAACTACATGTCAGAAAGCCTACTATAGTGAACCTAACGGTTTCCATTTAGGTATAATATATTTTTGTTCACTGAAGACCAAGTTCCGTATTTCATTCTAAATACATGCATGCATGTAATTTATAAATTAGATATAATTGATTGTTACAAACTGAATGGTTTGTCAAAATCTTTTGAAGTAAACACATTCAATACAGTGATTCAATATCCACTGATATATAGGATATAAAAACGCTAACATATATGTAAGTTGCCGTGGCGCAGAGGATGTGTGGTGATGCTAGTAAACTAAGGGTCCCGGGTTCAATACTCGCCGTGGCCGGTTTTTTTTTGTGTTTTTTTTTCATTTTGCTTTCTAGAACAAAAACCGTTTTAATACCTTTTCTTTCATAAAGTTCATGCATTTTGTTGGAAATTAAGCACAACATTGAATTAATTTTTTTTTAATGGCTTAAAGGTGGCTTAAAGGTGGCGTAAAGAAGTTTGGACATTAAGGACCTATAAGTTGTCCTTAAAGGTGGCTTAAAGGTGACTTAAAGATAGTCTTTAAGCTGCCTTTAAGCCATCTTTACGCTTTCTTTAAGCCACCTTTAAGCAATACATATAGCTTAAAGGTAGCTTAAAGGTGGCTTAAAGATCGTCTTTAAGCTACCTTTAAACACCTTTAAGCTATCTTTAAGGAGGACTTAAAGATGGTCATTCATCCTGTGAGAGTGAACAACAAAAGGCATTGGGTACTTTCAAGGAAAAGATGACATCACCACCCATCTTAGCCTATCCAGACATCAGAAAGCCATTCACGTTTCATACAGATTCATGCCAAACTGGATTAAGTGCTGTACTATACCAGTGTGAAGATGTAGTAGACAAAGTGATAGCTGATGCCAGTATAGGTTTAAGTCGTGCCGAGAAGGAACTGTTTAGACATAAGCTGGAATTTTTAGCTCTTCAATTGGAAATAATGGAAAATATTCCGATTATCTAAAAGGTAAGGAATTCACTGTTTACACAGACAATAACCCATTGACCTATGTTTTAAGCAGTGCTAAGCCGGATACCACGGGTTTCCGCTTAGCCAGCTACAACTTTTAAATCTTGTAACCCAGGGGAATGCAACAGAGAGTGCAATAAGCAGATGGCTTATCACGGCTTATCAATAAGAAGTTATCATCTGATTTCATCAAAGCTATTTACCAGATTGGTCAACCATATGCTGAGTCATTGGCCTTAGATCATTTCAGTTGCCAGAGTATGCAATATGCAACCTATTAATGAGATAGGAGAACAGTACGACATAGCAACTTTGCAAAATGATGATCCCTTTATTTCCTTCTGAAGACAACGGATGATTTTAGGAAAGAAGCCAGAGAGGAGTGCAATACAAACAGCGAATGACTTTATTTTTCACATGACTTTTTCTACGCTGAGAGTTAGAAGTGACATATTACTCAGAGAGGTTAGTTCAGAAGCAAATACAATTCTGCAACACCTCATTTCTGCATCAACCAACCGTGTAGAGTGACCTCAACAGCAAGATGGGACACTTGTGACAAAACCGTATCTCTTGTAAGGCACATTTTTTAATGGCCGAGAATGCAGCTACATGTGGTCAACTGGATCAGCAACTGAAAACCGCAGAGAAAACACAGTTGGTCAACATTCAGTCATCACAACTTTAGAATTAGTTTGTTAAGACTATTGAACTTTTGAACCATCCAAATGAGAAATTCAGATCACAACTGATCATTTTACTAAATTTTTTGTTGCAGACCCTTCTAGAAACGAGACAGCAAGAGTAACAGCTGAAGCTATTTTTTATTATTTCATTTTATGTTTTTCCAAAGAAAAACTGCATTCAGACCAGGATACCAATTTTTGCAGCAATAATTTTAAAGAATAATGTTTTATTTTAGGCCTCTACAAATCCAGAACCACGTGATCGATTACCCGATGGGTAAATGGCGTCACAGAGAGATTTACTCAAGTTTCTATGTTAGGTACTTTAGAAAACTCTTGGAAAGCAAACTTGAAAAGGCATATCAATACTTTGGTCAAACTTCACGGTCATGACACTTAAGGATTCTCATCAATTTTTCTCATGTTTGAGAGAGCCAAAGTTACCTGTAAATATAATCTTTATATTGTCTAAACAGTATGACGAGGACGAGGGTACATCGAATTATATAGAGAAGAGGAAGCTGCGCTTGCAGGAAGCACACCGACAAGCTAGAGCAGCTACCAAAGCTTCAAAGAAAAGCTCAAGTCCAATTATGACAAAAGAGCCAGAGCAGCTACATTAGGAATTTGTGACAGGGTCCTTGTTTAAATAGTGTCATATGACCTGAAACACAAAATAGCGGACAACCTGTATATCAACCGTTCCCATCTAAACATCCCTGTAGTAACGCGAGACGATGGGGGAAGGTCGTTGCAAGCTTCTACACAGGAACCTATTGTTACCTATTGGAACTAGGTTTCCAATAGTCAGATAAACACCTCCAAAACCGAAGCAGAGAAAGGGAGGGAGCATAGAAAAGACAAAGATAATATTTTAGATGACAATAGGTGAAAAAAAAGAAGATATAAAAACTGAATGTGATGTACGATCCAAAAAAAAATGTAAATGTCGTGATAATGTGTACATCCAAATATTGCTGCTTAAATTTTTTCTGAATACTAGTATTAATTTTCACGAAAAGAATATTTCGCATAATGTCTATAAATGTACATGAATATGTAACAAACTGCCCAAAACTCTAAACTGTCCGAATTATTATGTAGAACTACTGTATATTATCAAAATACATGGCTGAGAGCACATGTATAAAGAATAACTTAGCAATAAAAGGTATAGAAGCATGAGAGAACAGTGGAAGCCGAAATTAAAAAGAACAAAAGAGAAGCTGGGGCACACTCCAAAAATTCGCCAGTGACAAACAAGAATGGATAACCCTTGTTACTGCCCTATACGACAAAGGCGTCATGGGCAGTGAGTAAGGTTAGTAAAACGACTAATAGATTCGGCGAGTGAGCCGAAAATCCCGTCCGTGCAACGATGATGTATGGGGAAAAGAAGTTATCAGCAAAAGAAAAAAAACTAGCTATATCGGATACAAAAATGTTCGGCTACAAAACGGCACAAATATAAGAAAATCAGTAATGGTGTAACAATTTTGCTTACCAAAATTCTTGACATGGTGAAAGTTTGTAATATGAATATGAAAGAGGTTAACTTTCATTGTAATTCATTAAAGACCAAACCAGTATGAAGTGCCACTCTCATTAGAATTTTTTTTTTATTACTGAGACATTCAAAGTAAAACAATTTCTTTAGACTTCTTAATTTTCTTCAATGACCCATTGGCAAACAATATCAACAATTTCAAATATGTACTTTATTTAATTCTTGAGAAAATGAATTCTTAGTAACAACAGGTTTTGTAAGGCGGCACAATGTGCGACGTCAGAAATTTCCAGTGTTTATATTGTTGATAAAAACCCTCCCCAACGTTAACGTTTACGATACCATTTACGTTTTATGTCAGACAATGTCTTGGGAAAAAAATTCTTTGTTTCAACATACTTACATTTCGATTTTTTAAAATATTTTAGAAGTCTGAACGATCTGGCGACTCCAAAATTGCTCTGTATGACTTGTTGTCTTTGACGTCCATTGATATCGGTCGGTGTTTCTTTTTCCACCTATTCGCATCATACTCGTCTTAATATTTTCATATCGTTAAATTACTAATACCCAAAACGCATATCGAATCAATTTTGTTAATTTTATTTACTTGAAAAGTCAATTAGGATTTGTTTCAAGGTCTTTGAAAAATTTGATCAGATAGTGCTGCGCCACCTTAAACGCTGATGTCGTGATTTTATTACGAGTTACATCTTCAACCTGTCACAAAACTGCTGTAAAATATTAAAAGTTTTGTTATAGCCAAAACATTTTTGAGTAATTAATATAATTATTATCAAATATAAGTGCATGTTTTAATTTGATTTAAAAAGTACTTTTCCTCGCAATTTTCATTTCATTGTGTTCAATTTAACTTTTTGTTTTTGACATTGCGCCGCATATCGAATTTCTGATCTATCACGCTTTTATTTTACTAAATTAATATCAAACAATATATGAATATATGATTTAAAAACATCATTTGAATACAAATTACTTTAACCCTTTTTGGCACTAATTTCGTCTTTCTATGTCTTCGATTAACTGAATAACGCCACTTGTCTACGCTATATTGGAACAACCCTCGTATAACTACACGGTTTTTATAGCTAATCTTAAACGTTGTTTATACGTGATCCTCAAAATATATGTGTGTTTTCACAGATTCACTGTTTGTTGATAAAAAAAAACATCAAACAAGCCATATTATTTACTAATTTTTTGAACATTTTATTCATCTAAAAACAAACCAGGTACTCGGTGTAAGGTTTAAATAAGTAATCAGTGAACACCCCCCCCCCCCACAAAAAAAAAATATTAAACGATTTAAAAAACAACTAGCAACTTTCCTAATTTCAAAATGATATCATAATATAATATAAAGCACAATGGCAACACTCACTTACTGAACAATGCTAATATCATTTTAAAAATAAGCCTTTCTCGAAAAATCTAAATATTTTATCTGTATTTTGTTTCTTTTGTTCAATTTAATACATGACTGTATCGAAACAATTATATAAAAGGGTGTAAATGCACTGCATTTCACTAGAATGCGCAAAACCATGCGTAATGAAAACTAAAGTCAGCCTCCTGAAACAAATTTAAGGTCATTACATAGCATATTTTCCTGAATATGATTTCTTTGAAACCAAAAACTTTCACAAGCTACGCTTAAAACAAATATGCATAATTTTTATCAGTTTTGCCATGTTCAGCCAACACAGGAACTACATTTTGCTCTATTATTTATAAAACAATATTGCAATGTCAATTAATAAGGAGAACATAGAAATCTGTAATAAAGCTATATGTGCATATGTTTTTAAAAAGAAAAAAAATATCATAGAAAGAAAATGTGTCATCTTTGGTAAAACAAACAAAAACAAAACAAAACATAATAAATAATGCTTGGGGGGGGGGGCAAAAATCAAATAGCAGCGTATTTAATAATTTTGAAACCGACATTCGAATGGAAATTATTCGATTTTTTGGTCATTTAGCCTTCTGTCATTCAAAAATGTGTAACTTGTATTCCGTTTTTTTGTTACAACTCAACCATTACTAGTGTCAGACTTTATGCTCATAAAATTATGAGGTCATTTGAAAAGGTCAAAGTTCAAATATGATGACAGTATTAAGAGTTTTTTACCAATGTTTGCCTCCGCTAAATTTGCTTAAACCTCAGTCTATTATATACCCATGGTCAAATGTTCATAATTTTGATAAATTTTAATTACGGGGTGATATCAATCTTACTGCCACATTTTATTAAAATCCAAACAATAAAATTGTTTTAAGAGACCGATAAGTGTTGTAAAATTTCGTTTTACCCACCCATCCCCACAAATTCTAATTCCTTTTATGAGTGCATATAATACTGCAGCAGTCTATGACTTAGAAGCCATGTGCAGATAGTTGATACAAAAATGAGCAATCTCATATATCCTACACTACTTAATTTCTTATTAAGCTACATGTTATGAACGGCAGGGTACACATTGAATATAGTAAATACTTTTAAAAAGGGGTCATTACTTCCAAAAATTGTTCGTGTACTCTGCTTAAATATTAGTCATGGTTTGATACTTTTGACTCGTGTACTATGAAGCAAACCCATAAGCGCACTATGCAAAAAATGTGCACAGCCAGTGTTTCGACAGAATATCTAACAATGCTGACTAAGAGTTTGTTGAAACTATCATGTTCAATAACAAAATGAGCATAAGTAAAAAAATGAACCCTGTATTTCCATATCATTTTCATAAATTAGAGTTTATTCAAATAAGACAAAAAGTAGCCTCTTACACATCCAACCCTTATCCATTTTTTAATTGAGAATACGAATACTAAAAAGGCGAATGTGAAATATGATGAATCAAATATTACTACAGTTTGTATAGTCAGCTTCAGCATGGTTAATTTGGTTGGACTGATACATTTGTAGTTGTAATCTTGGGTCAGTTTATTCAGAAGGGTTAACAAAGTTTGAATTTGCTAAAAAAAAAAAAAAGTATCAAGCTTAAACAACATTACTAAAATTTTAGAATGCAACATCAGCATCAATTATTTGTCATTTTACATGATGAGTGACAAATATATATTAAATAGGCTTTATAATCTCCATTTCTTTTAATAATAAATAAGAAGAGGTAGCGTGGAAGATAAGAAAATCATTATTGTTACCATGGTTATGGATTTCAATGTGCTTTGAAACCATATCTTTGAACTTAAAGTAGCTTGGCAAATCATCAGTTTGGTAGATTATTTAAATATAAAACGTTGTCTCTAAGTGAAAACAATTAATAAACTAGATGCTGTCATTAGACAGTAATACCCGCACCATGTGTTTGCCCCTAAATAACACTGTTTTATACCAGTTTAATTAAAAATGAAGGCTACATGCAAACTCCGGTAATACATTTAAAAATTATAATTTTCATAACTGAAGGATGAGATCCCTGCCCATATGATAATACACATCGTGACATTAGCAGCACTTTATGTGCAATTTGGGGTAGAACTGTTTGCAGTGAATTTTCAGTTAATCAATAATCTTAACATTTTATGTCATAGGAAGTATAATGGTCTATATAATTATTACAAACAAAATTAAAAATTAAATTATGCCCCCTCCCCGTGGCGGTTGCCGGTTTTAGATTTGCTTCTGTGTGCCTACATGAACATCATCGTGTGCACAGATTTAGAGAAGGGGTGGGAGTGAGGGGTCCAGACCCCCCCTCCCCATGACAATTCATAAATTACCAAAAATACACCTTGGACCCCAATGCTCTTACAGACATGTAAACGCTCTAACCCATTGCGCTTCAATGTTAGGTAACATTATTTGGGGGGTAAATATTCAATCAATAGTCAACATACTTTATTGTTTATCTCAATAGGAAGTATACATGTACATCACAATATGCAGGTGTCCTGCACCACCTTAAAGCTGTTATTTACCTAATAAAATAGTGCAAGTGGATTTGAAGAATAGGTCATAAAAATACATGCATGTTACAAATGACTGATCTTTGTCTGAAGTTACGTACACAACACAGGTTTGCATGTTTCATTAGCGGGTACTAGTTTTACCCAGCTCTTCGATTAGATGGGTTCACGTGTATACATACATGGGTGTTGCTAAAACGCGGAACGGAAAACGGAACGGAAGGAAAACGGAAAATCTTATCTAATGTTATTTACCTCATAGATTTGTTAAGTATGCTAAAACGATATACTTTATGTACCTTTATAATTTTTTTTGAAAGATTAGCAATATTAGATTATTTATTCAAGAATATTTATTTCCTCAAAATTAACAGTACATGCATTGACCACTATATTCTGTCCCAAAATATCCTCGATTCACTTTTTGCTGTATATTTATATATACCTCAGGGTTTAAGCGATTCTCTTTTAGAAGCATTAAACATTCTTATTATTATTTCTTAAAAACGTCCTCTCTAGCTTATCAGCTGGTATAAATACACGGCTAAAAATAAAGAAGTCTACGGGGTTTTGCATTTTAACAGACCCGGATGATGGTGTTGAAAAATTGTGCAAGGTCTTCTGAGTGACTTCAAAATGGAGAAAAGATGTCAACATTTTCCATTATAAATCGTCCAAATGTGCTGCATGAATATTTTGGGATCGACAGACTATAGTCCCAATATATAATCGGAAAATCAAACCAGGCAACGTCTTGAGCTCTCTATTCGGATCATATGTATATAGCTGCTGGAATAAACAACTGCATGCTTTGTAATGCAAACGTAAACAAAATTGCATTGCTAAAAATACTAGTTTCACAAATTACTAGTTTCACAAATTACCGGGTATTTTAATGTTTACTGTATTTTAATTTTTTAATGTCGTCAGTCCTACAGTTTTTTTCTTCCATCTCAATGATACTGTATCGTCTGTATGATAAAAGATCGTCTAGAACACCGAAAATTCAATTTTGATGTAAGTATATACATGTACATCATATTTGAAAATAATATAAAAATACTCAAAACACGCATAAAACGCTTTCACTAACTGCGTACGTTACGCTAATATGCCAGCAATACCATATAAGAGAAATAAGTAAAAAGTTATAGCTAATTTGCTCGTTTAATCATGTTAATGTGTCACAATTCGTATACGTTTCGTACTCAACTAAAGCCGAATGAATACAATGCTATAATTGATAGACATTCATATGAATATTAATAAGATAGCAATATGTTGATAATCATTCATTAGATATAAATAAAAGATACAAAGTAAATCGTTTCTGGCCAGTCTATACCCTTTTTAAGGGATAAACGTGATGATATTTTCCATTCCGTTCCGTTTTCCGTTCCGCGTTTTAGCAACACCCATACATACATGTCTGTGTTTTCCGTATGCAGAAAAGGATTACGGTAGTTAAGATCAGCTAAAGGAATTCATTATTGTGTTTTAATTGGATTATCATTATGATGTTGACCAATTTAGGTAAGCATAATACATGTAGTAGCAGTAGCACAATATAATAAGATGCCAGCATGGGATTCCTGCCAGCATACATACACATGTATATAAGTTCTTCTTTCACTTTCTAAATGTAATCTCCCTTTGACAGCATACTGTATCATCATCTTTTAATATTTAAATAAGCTTATACCTATCCTATCGCATTTGTAAAGTTTCTGTCATTTTAGTTGCAAAAGTTATTTTTTTCATTTGTCAGACTGCATGCACTGTTGAGTTGACCCCATATTGACCCTGTATAAACAATTTCTTATTAAATTTGTGTATTTCATATGTAAGTAAGTGTAGACACTTATATTTTTTATATGAGTAATAATAGGAAGGAAGGAGTATTTCTTTCTTAATGTATTATAATGCATCAAATACAATGTAGGTCATGACCTTATGGGACTGTTCTGACCCCACGAAACAGGAAAATACAAAATATCTTCTAAAGTCATTATGATGCATCAACTGGTGTAAAGTACATTAATGACCCCCAGGTGTTGTCTTTAACCCCCCCCCCCCCCCCCGCCTTTATGAAATAGGAAATGATATGATACACTGTATATTTTGTTAACTTCTGAGATCTGAGATCCTCATCCCTAAACCGTTTAATTTATTTTTGCTCTTTGTGTCATTGCGCGTAAAATTGTATTGTAAGATTATGCCCCCTTGGAGACACCCTGACATTTTAGAACTAGAAATAATAATGTATTATATCTTATTCATATGTTATACAGTAGTGTTTGATCCATGTGGGTAATTCCTAGCCTAATGATGTCACTGCTTTGTTTAGGAGACTTTACAATTGCCCCAAATAGGTGAATACACATGGCAGTGATGCATATAACATTTTGTTTATAAATCTTAAAAATTGAATTAAGCAATTTCCAAAATGTTAATGTGAATCACGAGAGAAAAAGCAATCAAGAAATGATTTAAAATTTGCTACTGTACACATATAAGAATGTATTAAGAAGACTGAATCTTTATAAGCAGGTTAGATTGGGGGGGGGGGGGATGAATGTGGAGTATAAACATTTATAATTTGAATCATTTATTGTTATTAGTTAATTTTAACTTGTCAATGAATACTACTTATTGATCCCAAGGTAGAAATATGACCTCTGATCGTATCTCAATAGATCATTTGTCAATTATGCAAGGTGTAATGTAATTTTTTTCAAGAATAACATTTTTTACCAGTTTATAAAAGTTTTTAGACACCCAAATTATATTTTGATTTTAATAGATTATTCGACAAGGAAGGGGGGGGGGGAGAGAGAGAGAGAACAGTTTATATTTAAGTTTGTTTGGGAGTGGGGGTTCCAAGTCATATATTTGACAATTTTTTAATGTAATTTAAAATAAGACTAAGCCATACTACAGTCATGAACATGAATAGTATAGAACAAAACACAAACTAATACATGTACATGTATATATACATAGGAAGTATTACAAAACAGATGATTGATCTATATCTGGGTTCTTAAATTGAATCATATATCATGTACATATTATATTATTGTTTCTTTGTTCAAGGCATTTAAGATGGTATGTAGGTCATGATCCCAAGTGCTCTTCCTGAAGTTATCAAATATCATAAAAACCATTGAGATCCCCACCTTAATCCAAAGATATTATTCCTCCTTAGGTCATGCAGGCGCATCAGATCATTATGGCATGTAAGTCATGACCCTAAGGGGTCATCCTGACCCCCTTAGAATCAGAAATTGTCAATTATCTTTAAATAATTGATGTTTGATGATCCTATCTCTATTTAATCTTTATTAATTATTAAGTCTCCTGAATGAAGTTTGGAGACTTATTGTTTTTGTACGGTTCTTAATACATGTATATATTCTTCATCTTTTTTTTCTTCTTTCCCGCTCTGAACTTGTTTCTCAGAGATGGCTGAACATAATTGTACAAAACTCTAGGATATGATAGGCCTGCAAATCTAGTTGTGCACCCTGGTTTGATTTTTCTCATTTTGGGTTAGACAACCACTTTTCGGGGGAGGGGGGGGGGAGGGGGGAGGGGGGTGTCAAAAGGGTGTGGGGTCTAACATTGAACCTTGTAGAAAGAATCATAGACTCTATTGTAAATGGTAACTTGAAAACGGACAAAGATAATAATATAGGGTTTTCATAATCATATATTGGCTGTTACTGGCAATATATAGGGTTTATTAGATCTGACCCCTGGGGTCATCCCCACCCCCCAGGAATTTGAAATTACCATATATCTCAGAAACTGTTATATTCATGACCCCTACACCATATATATTCATGTTTCTGATGTCAAGGGGCATCAAATGTTATGTAGGTCATGGGCCCTGTGGGTGGTCCTGACGCCCTCAAACAGCAAGTCCCTTAATATCTTCAAAACAGTTGAGATCCCCACCCTTAAGCCATATATATTCTTGTACCTTATGTCAAGGGGCATCAAACGGTATGTAGGTCATGGGCCCCGGGGGTTGTCATGACCCCCCTTGAACAGGAAGTGCACGAATATCTCGAAAACGGTTGAGATCCCCACCCCTTAACCATATATATTCTTGATCCTTAAAGGGCATCAAAAGGTATGTACCGGTAGGTAATGGGC